>NW_023604295.1:148375355-148544975 GCF_014898055.3 Talpa occidentalis | reverse complement strand
CTCCTGACCCCAGCCCCCCCCCCGCATGGGCAGCAGCTGCCGGCCCTGTCACGGTGCCGCCCCCGGCCAGGGCCTCTCTACCCACCGCCCTCAGCAGAGGCAGCGCCACTCAAGGCCCCACCCCGCCTGGAACCCTGGATATCCAGTTGCTGCATCCCCAGGACTCCCCAAACCCTCTGAGCACCCCCTGGCCCTGGCCACACTCGCCGGGGGCTAGAGGGTCACCTGCACCCTCCGCTCGCACTAACAGCCCCAGAAGCAGCCTGGGCGGAGGGGCAAGGTCACTTGTCAGGGAGGCTACCCCAATCTAGCCACAGGCAGACAGTGACTGCGCCCACAGCCAGGAAATGCAAATAGGCCCCCCCAGTCACCTCAACACGCGCGCAAGCCCCGGGCAACCCGCATCCCTGATGGGGAAAAGCCCGCACCTGCCCCAGCTGACCTGAGAAACCCCAGACTCAGCCCAAAGGTGAGCCAGGCCCCACTCACCCACTGTGAAGGCGCAAAAGTGACAATTTCAGAACCATGGGTAGGGCCACCAGAAACTCCCTAGCCCCTCTACTCCCTGTCTTCTCAGTATGTGCTTCACAACGCGCGCAAGCCCTGGAAAACCCACATCCCTGATGGAGAAAAGCCTGCACCTGCGGGAAAAGCCCACAACGCTCCTTACCACAGTATTTCACCTCAAATTTTTCTCCACAGAGGCCTGTCTTCTCGCAGGAATCTGCTTCCAAGGGTGTCACTTCTCAGATTTTCTCCTCAACACTCCTTACTAACAGATTTTTCTTCAGAGGCCTGTCTTCTCCTCAGAATCTGCTTCCCAACGTGTTTACTTATGGTCAGATATCTCCTCTACACTCCTAACTGCAGTATTTCTCCTCAGTTTCTTCTCCTCAGAGGTCCGTCTTCTCAGTATTTGCTTCACAACGTGTCATTACGCCTCAGACACTTCTCCTCAATAATCTTACTGCAGTATTTCTCCTCAGATTTTTCTCCACTAGGCATGTCTTCTCGTCAGGATCTGATTCCAAGAGTGTCATTTCTCCTCAGATATTTCTCCTCAACAAGAATTACTGCAGCATTTCTCCTCAAATTTTTCTCCTCAGAGGCCTGTCTTCTCCTCAGAATCTGCTTCCCAACATGTCATTTCTCCTCAGATATTCCTCCTCAACACTCCTTACTGCAGTAATTCCCCTCAGATTTTTCTCCTCAGAGGCCTGTCTTCTCCTCAGAATCTGCTTCCCAATGTGTCATTTCTCCTCAGATAATTCTCCGCAACACTCCTTACTACAGTATTTCTCCTCAGACTTTTTCTCCTCAGAGCCTATCTTCTCCTCAGAATCTGCTTCCCAATGTGTCATTTCTCCTCAGATATTCCTCCTCAACACTCCTTACTGCAGTATTTCTCCTCAGATTTTTCTCCTCAGAGGCCTATCTTCTCCTAGCCTGCTTTCCCGGTGTCATTTCTCCTCAGATTTTTCTCCTCAACACTCCTTACTGCAGTATTTCTCCTCAGATTTTTCTCCTCAGAGGACTGTTCTCCTCAGAATCTGCTTCCCATGTGTCATTTCTCCTCAGATATTCCTCCGCGACACTCCTTACTGCAGTATTTCTCCTCAGATTTTTCTCCTCAGAGGCCCATCTTCTCCTCAGAACTGCTTCCCACGGGGTCATTTCTCCTCAGATATTTCTCCTCAACACTCCTTACTACAGTATCCTCTTTTTCTCCTCAGAGGCCTGTCTTCTCCTCAGATCCTGCTTCCCACGGGTTCATTTCTCCTCAGATTTTTCTCCTCAACAAGAATTACTGCAGCATTTCTCCTCAGATTTTTCTCCTCAGAGGCCTGTCTTCTCCTCAGAATCTGCTTCCCAACATGTCATTTCTCCTCAGATTCCTCCTCAACACTCCTTACTGCAGTATTTCTCCTCACTTTTTTCTCCTCAGTGCCCTGTCTTCTCCTCAGTTTGTGCTTCCCAATATGTCATTCTCACCTGATATTTCTCCGCAACACTCCTTACTGCAGTAATTCCTCTTTTTCTCCTCAGAGGCCTGTCTTCTCCTCAGAATCTGCTTCCCAGGGGTCATTTCTCCTCAGATATTTCTCCTCAACACTCCTTACTACAGTATTTCTCCTCAGATTATCTCCTCAGAGGCCCGTCTTCTCCTTAGAATCTGCTTCCCAGGGGGTCATTTCTCCTCAGATATTCCTCCTCCACTACTGTGCAGTCTCCTCACTTTTTTCTCCTCAGAGGTCTCTTCTCAGTATTTGTTTCACAATGTGTCATTACTCCTCAGACACTTCTCCTCAATAATCCTTACTGCAGTATTTCTCCTCAGATTTTTCTTCACTAGGACTGTCTTCTCGTCAGTATCTGATTTCAAGGGTGTCATTTCTCCTCAGTTATTCCTCCTCAACAAGAATGATTGCAGTATTTCTCCTCAGATTTTTCTCCTCAGAGGCCTTTCTTCTCAGAATCTGCTTCCCAACGTGTCATTTCTCCTCAGATATATCTCCTCAACACTTCTTACTACATTATTTCTTCTCAGTTTTTCCTCCTCAGAAGCCTGTCTTCTCCTCAGTATGTGCTTCCCAACGTGTCATTTCTCCCTAGGTACTTCTCCTCAACACTCCTTACTACAGTATTTCTCCTCAGAGGTCTGTCTTCTCCTCAGAATCTCCTTCCTAGCATGTCATTTTTCCTCAGATATTTCTCTTCAACACTCCTTACTGCAGTATTTCTCCTCAGTTTTTTTCCACAGAATCCTGTCTTCTCTTCAGTATGTGCTTCCCAAAGTGTCATTTATTCTCAGATACTTCTCAACAATCTACTTGCAGTATTTCTACTCAGATTTTTTCCTCAGAGGCCTGTCTTCTCCTCAGAATCTGCTTCCTAGGGGGCCATTTCTCCTCAGGTACTTCTCAACACTGCTTACTGGAGTATTTCTCCTCAGAGACCTGTCTTCTCCTCAGAATTTGCTTCCCAACTTGTCATTTATCATCAGATATTTCTCCTCTGCACTCCTACTAAAGTATTTCTCCTCACTTTTTGCTCCTCAGAGGCCTGTGTTCTCACTATGTGCTTCACAATGTGTCATTACTCCTCAGATACTTCTCCTCAACACTCCTTACTGCAGTATTTCTCCTCAGATTTTGCTCCTCAGAGGCCTGTCTTCTCCTCAGAATCTGATTCCAAGGGTGTCATTTCTCTCAGATATTTCTCCTCAACACCACTTACTGCAGTATTTCTCCTCAGATTTTCTCGTCAGAGGCCTGTCTTCTCCTCAGAATCTGCTTCCCAACATGTCATATCTCCTCAGATAATTCTCCTCAACACTCCTTTCTACAGTATTTCTCCTCAGTTTTTTCTCCTCAGAGGCCTATCTTCTCCTCAGAATCTACATCCCAGGGTGTCATTTCTTATCAGATATTCCTAGTTCATTGCCTTTGCAAAGAGAAATAGAGAACACAATAGAATGAAAATCCTGTATTCCAAGTCAACTGTAAAAGATCGATAAATCTACTGTCCTGCCAAACAGAACTTGTTCATTTTATGTCTCATCCTAGAAATTGACTATTTCAGCAGAGGTTCCATCACTGACAGGAGAGATGGTGGTGTCAGATTTATATAGATTCTTTTGTGGTAGTTCAACAGTTGTTTTATTTCTGCATAAACTTGTAAACCGTACAAGGTCAGAAGTTTTGTAAATGAAAAGGGTGCTAAGGCTCAAGGAAAAGGAAGAAAAAAAATAAGAATAGCAAGAGGCATTCCAGGAACGAAAGAATACCAAGAATATTTAACTCCCATTTTTAAAAAGGGGATTTTATTTTTGTTAAAAAGGTACCCTTGAAATGAATTTTGTCCACTGTCAATGAAAGGAAGCCACTGACACAGAGCAGACTGGTATTGCCATATCAATCCATGACCATTATTGTTTCTGACACGGTGACTTTCAAGGTAGCAACAATGGCAACAATGGTGTTCTAGTCTCAACCCATTTAAGCAATGTTGAAATGGAACTGCACACAGGCCCCACAAAATGGGCATCCTCACCAACATTTCCACCCCAGACATGAGGACACTTGAGCCTTCCCCATTCATCTTAAATTTTTACATTGTCACCATCTTCCGAAGAAACGTGAGCTATTTACCTGTAGCTCACTTTGAATTTCCACACCGTCATGATGCATTGGGACCATTGGGTGGGTGTCACCACCGTGAGTCCCATCCTGCCCTGGCCAGGCTCCCGTAAGACTTGGAGTGAAGTCCCAGCCTGGGCCTGCGGGTGCGGGGGATGAGTTAAGGGGGGAGTGGGCCAGCAGGGGGGGGCCGGAACCTGGTCCTGCAGGACCCAGCGGGGCAGCACCCTCTGCACTTCCATCTGGGCAGTAGGGGAGCCCAGAGGGAGGGGAGAGTGAGGAGCATCTCCTGTGGGCAGCCGATGGCAGAGGGGCACTGGTCGGGAGGACCCAGAGGAGGGAGGGCTGGATGTGGAAAACCGCCAGGCGCTGGCAGGTTGTATTGTGGGCATGGAGGAGACCAGAGGTCCAGGTTCACTCCTGAGCAACCCATTGGGTCAGAACCCGCACTGTGGAGGGGCCCAGGAGACCCACCTGCGCGTGAAGCTGTGCTCTGAGCGCTCTGAGCGGAGGACCCAATGGAACAAGGTAAAAATGCACCGCGCTCCACCCGGAGCTCTCCCTGCAGCTTTGCCCACCACACCCGGGTCCCGCTGGAGCTGGTCACCGCCTGGGACAGAAGCTGCAAAGACTCTCTGAGCACATGCACCCTCCCCATGGCTGGAAGCCCAGCCCTGGGGTATAACAACCGCACCCTCTCCTCACTGCCCACAGGGATGAGCGCCTGCCTGGCAGGGTCTCCAGGAGGCCCCTGACTGCTGAGAGAGAGGCGGGCAGGGCTGCCCCAGCACCTCCCCCAGCAGGCACCAGAGCTGTGCCTCTGCCTGCACCGACTTGGGGAGAGAGAGGAGCCGACAGGCCAGAGCCCAGAGACCCCCGCTCTGACAAAATGGAAGGTTCTAAGCTCATCAGGGAGGCCTGGAGGTGGGGAAGATAGTTTTTCCTCTAATACCTGCGCCTCCATTTCCTTATCTGTACAAAGGAAAGTATCCCCTCGACTTGAGAGGCAGACATGACCCCTTCACCTGTTGTTGCTGAGCGCCCACTGTCTGCTGGATGAGGACACGGGCTGAGCCAAGCCCACAGCTCAGAGCACCCTCAGGAGCAATCGGGGACACAGGGAACCTCAACAGACCCACAAGAATTGTGACAGGGAGCTTGAGACGCCACAGCCTTCCCTGGAAGGGACACCTGACATGCTCCTGGCCGGCGACCAGCAGGGCTGCTGCGGAATGACCCTTGACACGGACTCGGTCAGGTGAATGGGGAAGCCGGAGAGAAGGAGGTTGTCAGAGAGGGGCCGCGGGCCTGAGACAGCAGGAGCAGATGGCAAGACTCTCATCAGCTTGTCTGGAGGCTTGGACTTTAGCCTGAGCGCGGACAGTGGGAGCCAGAGAGATTTTTTGTAGATAAATGACATGACAAACAGGTTGTCTTGTGAGGCAGCGAGGACCGAGGGAAGGACTGCAGACAGCCCTCGGGACACATCTGGTTCCTCCCTTTCCTCTCCCCAGGGAGGCAAGATATAGGAGACGTGACCCAACCCGCCCAAGCAGCAGCAAAGTGCCCTTGCTCGCCAGGTACAAAGTCAGACCCAGGCCCAGCTTCAGAAAGGACCATCCGTGGATCAGTGGGTCTGGCCCTGCTGTTTGTCCAGGGTGACCAGCCCGCAATTGTGGACACGTGAGAGACGTGGCTCTAACTTCATTATCAACTTCATTTTTCCAGTTTCACCTTTGAATTTCCTGACTTAATTCCTCTCCTTGATTCCTTTATAAAGCGTGCAAGTAAGTCACTTAAGTGCAACATTTTCTCTAGTGGCACTATGAAGCAGGTGACAAAGGGATGATCTTACTGAGCGTTCCATCCGCAGAAATGTGGATTAATATCCTAATATTATACGATCAATAACTGGTCACCTACTCTATGATAAAATGCCATTGCCTTTCCATCTGAAACATCCTTTCTTCATCTCTAGAGAACAGACCTACTTTGTCTGTTTTAGAAATCATAGAAAACAACACCTTTTTAGAAATTACAAATAACACACTTTTTTATTAACACTCGTTTTATGAATGTTCCATAATAAAAAAATAACCTAGATGTGACTTCCTATTTGTATGCAATTTACAGATTCCATGCAATTCCAACACAAATCACAATGGTGTTCGTCAATGAAATGGAACCAATAGGGCTCAAATTCATATGGGATCACAGCAATCTCTAGTAGTGAAAGTTCTTCTGACTTAAAGGGTGGAGGAGAAAGGAGCTATTGTTGCATTGGGCAACACCATGCTGATAAAGAAATGGGAGTCAGGAGTCATGGAGCAGGCTACATAATGCAGGATGCTGCTGAAGCACAAGATCCTGGCCTTCTTATTGATCCACAGCATCGGTTGTAAGGGTGAGGAGCAAAAGAAAGGGGAAGGAGATTATGGGATAGGATATGAAAGAAAGGGGAAGAATGTAGAAGATCAGGGATTGTGAGTCTGCCCTCCAGGCACTTCTCTCTGGATGACTCTGTATTGTCATGGAGGTCACACCCTAATCCCCAGCCAAGGTTCTAATCTTATCAACAAGGCTTCCACTGATCAGCTTCTGGGGTCCTTTGTTATGCATTGGTCCTCAGGTCCCCAGGCGTTCCTTGTTTGTCCTACCTCGTATTGCATATCCTTCCCAGCGTAATCCGGCTTTGTGCTCTTGTTTGATTTGAAAGGGCACCTTGAAGGGTTGGGCTCTGCATCTAACTGACCGGGCCATCTTGACCTTGCTTAGAACTATAGGTGACAAAATGGTGGCCAAACAATCCACTTAGGAGTGGCAGACCCACAAGGTATTTACACTCCCAGACATCAAAGAATACTACAAAGCTGTTATAATGAAAACAGTATTAGAACAAAAACAGACACAGAGACCAATGGTGAACTAACCAATTGTTAGGGGGAAGGATGTCCTGAGCTAATCCCATACAGGCTTTGTGGACTCCACCCCCACTCCAGACCAAGGCCATCAGGACATTGGGAAAGACAAATCCTGTCACCACCAAAGGGAAGGTGGCAGGGACCTGTGGGTGGAGTTAAGCAGCCAGGGTTGGGTATAAAAACCAAACACGTGGGCCTTGGGGGGGCTCACTCTCTGGCTCGCCTCCTGGCTTCACGGCTCCTGGCTTGCGGCCAGCTCTCAGAGTACCATTTGGGATTCCAGATTGGCGGATCGGGTAGGATGCATTTAAAACTTTGTCTCCCATTTTTCTCCCTGAGTTGTACATTTCCTCATTTGCCCTTCCCTTGTAAATAAACCTTTTATTAACCTTTCGTGTGTGCCTGCAGTAGAGTATTGATAAGTCCTTTTAAACGCGCGGGTGAGGACCCACAGTCAGGCAACCCGTTTTGTATCGGGGCTGCCCTATAACACTATGACACAGGAACAAAGAATGTACATTGGAACAAGAATAGCCTCTTCCATAAATAATGCTGGGGAAACTGGATTACCACATGCAAAAGAATGAAACTAGACCACTACCTCACACCACACACAAACCAACTCAAGTGGATGAAAGATTTGCATGTGAAACCTGGCACCATAGAATACACAGAAGGGAACACAGGCCAACACTCAGTGACACTATGCTCAGAAACGTCTTTGAGGTTTCTTCTCCAGAAGCAAGGAACCAGAGAGAAGACAGCTGGGGCTAACCAGCAAGAGACGGTCAACACAGAGACACCGCCAAATGGGGGAAAATATCAACACACACATGACAGCTAAGGGACTGATATCAAAGATTTACAAAGAGCTTACATGACTAAAACAGCCCAGTCAAAAAAAATGCCAGAAGTAAAAAGACACTTTGCCAAAGAAGAAATGCAAATGGCCAGCAGGCATAGAAAAGACGTTCAGCATCACTGATATCAGGGAAATGCAAATCAAAACCACAATGATCTGCCACCTCACTCCACTGAGAAGGCTCCACATTAAAAAAGAAAAACTGGAAACAACAAATGCTGGAGAAGCAGCAGAGAAAAATGAGCCTCTGACGCCGCTGGTGGGAGCGAAAACTGGTCCAGCCACTATGGGCAGATGTGTGGAGGTTCCTCAGAACACTGAAAACAGGTCTACACATGATCCAGTGTTCCACTCCTAGGAATCTACCTAAGGGACAAAAACAAAACAGGAAACTTGAACTCCTGTGTTTATTGCAGCACTATTTACAGTAACCTTGACATGGAAACAACTCAAATGCCAGAAAATAGATGAATGGATCAAAACGTTGTGTTATAATTACACCACGGAATATTACTCTGCAATCAAAAAAGACAAATTCATGCCGCTTGTGGTGATATGGATGATGATGCCACAATAAGGCAGGGGAAAGATAAACAACAGTTTCCCTTACATGTGAAATATAGAGAAACAGAACAAAAGGTAAAGAAAAAGACAACCCTAGCAGGCTGACCAAGACCTGAGGCATTCTGCAGGGAGGGGGAGGGAGGGTAAAAAGGAGGGAGGAAAAGCACATGGGTGATGGGGTGCGTATGGGGAGAACTATGGGGACCACCCCTGAGGGGAGAAACCAATAACCAGACAGAAATGAATAACTATGTAAGAAAAGAACAAAAGGACCTCCCTGGTGGCTCAGGCGGTTGAGCGCAGCGCTGTGAAGCTGCCCGCAGCCTCTGCAGTGCTGGTTTGATCCCCACCGGCCACAGAGATGCTCACATGGTGCAGCAGACCTCTCCTGTCTCCCCCGCTGCTCCCCTCAGCAGTGTATTTCAGTCAATCTGCCTGCTCTGCTCCCCGCTCTGTCTCTGGTGACTCCTTTCACCCTCCCGTGCATCTGGCCTATACCCCAGTTCTTGTATAAATAAATAAATAAATGAATGAATGAATGAATGAATGAATAAATAAATAAATAAATCTTTTTTTAAAAAAAAAAAAAGAAAAGAAGAAAAAAGGAGATGCTCTTTAAGGAAAGGGAAGACCCTAACACAGGGCCTCCCCAGTGGCGCAGCAGTTGAGCGCTGGGCTGCCACAGCCCCGTCCAGACCTGGCTCCCGGGTGAGAGTCCCACATGGCGCACAGACCTCTCCTGCCGCCAGCTGGTCCCCTCAGCAGTGTACTTCATCAGTATGCCTGTTCTCTTCTCTACTCTGGCTCCGGTGAATTCTCTCACCCTCCCGCATTTCTGACTGTACCCAGTGCTTGTATAAATAAATGAATAAATCTTTTTTTAAAAAAAGACCCTAAGACAATATAAATAAATAAATGCTCCTAAAGGGGGTCTCATCCTGAACAATGCTGCAGGCACTGCCGAGGCATCCCCTCCTCGCCAATTGTTATAGATCTCCAGGAATTTTCTCTGGTAGGTGCAGCAATTAAACCTGCTGTGTGGGAATCATTAGAAAAATGCTGTTTTTAACTGCAGTCTCTTACGAGTAGCAATCCTGTTTGGGATGAAAGCCATTCTAAAACTATGAAGTCATTCACGTTCAATATTAATGACAGCATCTTCACGTGGTGCAACGCAACGTGAAAGTTTTGTTCTGTCTTGTTTTAGGCCGAAGCTCCTTCCTTATGGAGGACACCCAACACCCAAGGACCTGTTCTGAGGATGGGTGGGGGCGCCTACACGCCTTCCCTCCCCCTGGCCTCCAAGAGGGTTACAATTTACCCTCATTTTAAAACCTCCAGTTCAGGACAAATACAAATACTTGGGAGTCCAAATGTATCTGGCCCTTGTGCTTATTTTTGATCTCAGAGAAGTCACGGATCCCTTTTGGACCTCAGGGTCCACGACTACAGGGTAGAAATAATATCTCTATAGCGTCATTAATGGAGATCATGTAACTAAAGTGATGAACTTGTTTCTCCAGCAGGTGTTCAATAAATGCTGATTCCTTTCTCCTTTGCAGAGAAATTCAACTTCTCTCCAAAGCGAGCATAACAGAGGGATTGGCAAGGAAGGAGGTAACATCAGTTTAACACATTAAAAGGTAAAGTGCAGCCTACCCCTGCCCAGTGGCCTAGGAGTTAAATCTCAGTGCTGTCACCACAATGGTGTGAGTTCAAGCCTGGCTGGGGAGCTACCCACCTGGTGCAGCAGACCTCTCCTGTCTCGCCTGATGTCCCCTCAGCAGTGTATCTCGGTAGATCTGCCTGTTCTACTCCCTACTGTGTCTCTGGTGAATCCTCTCACCCTCCCTCACCTCTGGCCTGAACCCCAGTTCTTTTATTAAAAAAAAATAAACAAAAGCTTTAAAAAAAAAAGATAAAGTGGATTATCTCCAAAATGTCCAGTTCCCACATGAGTCACTGTGGTTTATGCAATCCCTGAAACAGGAGGAATCCTCTCAGCACCATCTATAGAAAAAAGATCTCAAGAGCTTGGAAAAGGGCCCTTCAGCGTCTCACATACTCCCCATGAAGAAACTTTCCACCCCAACTGGTGACAGCGCCCAGCTGTCACTGCTGTGGGGTTTCTCGGGTCAGTCCTTCAGTGATGCAGAGAGGGCCACTGCTTTCAATACACTGAATCGGTTAACAATAACCCATTTTAGAAAACCAAAGATTTGTAGCCAGAGTATGGCAGCCATGTGGCTCCTGGTCACTCAAGGCTCAGGAAAGTCTGGATTCTTTTCAAGGGTTATTGTAAAGTCGCCTCATGAGGCAGTTTCCAGGGTCAAACCCCCTTCAAGGCTCTGAATGGCCACATCACCTGCACGACAGATAGTGACGCCTCGGCCCCCAGAAGTGGGCCCAGGCCCAGCACAGGCAGCATCTCAGACCCCTTGAGAAATGCAGAGTGCCAGGCACCATGCAACCCACTGGGTGAGAACCTGCACCCCGGGAGACTGGGACTCGACTCTGCCCTCCTGCCTGCTAGACCTGGCGTGGGGAGGGGGATGTCAGCCCCAGAAAAGTTTACAATACAGCCCCCAAATTATAGGCAAAGTCCACAGAAATAAAGCACACAGGTCAATGGAACAGAACGGAGAGCCCAGAAAACCCATCCGGGGGTGGATCAGTGCAGCAGGGAGGCGCCGGGAGCAAACACGGGGGATGAGCTTTCATTCAGGGGCGCTGGGCACCCACGGGGTCACACTCGGGAACGTCCTGACCCCCATGTTCCTCCAGGACCCAAAATGACCCGGCAGAGCTCCCCACAGCCCGCCCCGCCCTGGGCCCCCTGACTCACCGCTCTGCATCAGCCACGGGCAGGGAGATGTCCTCACCCTCCACTCCCTCTGGGGCGGCTCCTGAAGAAACCGGGTTCCCGCAGACAAGGACTTCACCCCAAGTCCGGAGAAGCAAGTGCCAAGGCGAGCCCGGCCACTTGGGAGGCGGGAGCCAGTGTTGGGCCGGGGAGGGGCTGCAGGTGCAACGGAGGGGCGGCAGGGCAGGGGCGGGGCTGCAGGGCAGGGGCGGGGCTGCAGGGCAGGGGCGGGGCTGCAGGTGCCGGGGCGGGGCTGCAGGGGCAGGGGCGGAGGGGCAGGGGCAGGGGCGGGGCGGCAGGAGCAGGGCAGCAGTGCGGGTGTACGGGGGCCGGGGGCAAGCGGGAAGGCCCCGGGGCGCTCACGGGCCGCCCCCGCCCGTCCCGCTGCGGCTGAAGTGGAGAAAATCCAACGGAAACGAGGCGAAGCGCCCCGTCTCTGAAGGTCTGTGACCCTGACATTCCCGCAGCCGTGGAAACAGCAGGTCGCGTCCTCGTGCATCAGAGACACGCGGGAACACTGACCCGCGGCCACAGAGGGCCCCCAAACCCGCTGCCCCCCACAGTGAGAGCAGGAGTGTCTCGCCCGCCCCGGCCCCGGCCCACCCCGGCCCCGCCCGCCCGCCCCGGTGCCTCCTCAGGATTCCCCGCGAGCCGCACTTCCCCGCCTCGCCACCAGGCGGCGCGCGCTCCCCTCACGCCCGCGCGCTGCCCCGGGGCTTCTCCTTCCTCGGCCCGCGGGCCCGCTCCGCCGGGGCGGGCGCTCCTGGCTTCCGCATCTCTTCCACTTCCGCCCTGGCCGCCACTCCGCGTCAGCGCGCAGGGACGTGACATCAACACGCAGGGGTCGAGGCGGGGCCGAGGAAGGAGAGGCTCGCGGGGGAAACCAGGGCTGGAACAGCGGCGCGCGCCGCCTGGTGGCGCGGAGGGGCGGGGCGGCCGGGGCAGCCGGGGCGGCGGGAGGCGCGGGGGGGACAGAGCCGCAGCCGAGGGGTGGGTCGGCCGGGCCAAGGGGGGCGCAGCCCGGAGAGTCGTGGGGGTCCGCGCAGAGGGGGAGCAGGAAGCGGGTGTGACGTCAGAGCTCTGAAGATGGGGAGACGGAATGACGTGGAGGCAGGAACCCGCTGAGATAGGGGTCCTCGCGCGTTCGGGGAAGAGCACAAGGTGGGGTCGCCTTCCGCGGGGACTCGGGGTTTAGCTGTGAGCACTTGGGACGTTACATAGATGTGTGTGTCGGTATTAAAGGAAATAGTAATTCAGGATTTGAGACATGAGCTAAGGAAATGCTTTCACACGCACACACACACACACACGCACACACACACACACACACCCCTTTATTTGTAAACATGCTAACGAGTATTTTCTCATACTTACAAATACTGGAAACAATCTAAGTCAAAACTCCAGGAAACAGTGAAATATGTAGCGCTATGTACATGAGACAAATGTAGCGATGAGGCACAATCATTCTGAATAGTTTTAAGTGACTTGGAAAAGACTTATGTTATGATGTTACATGAAGGAGGAAAGATATAAAATTGTAGGCATAGCATTATTCCAGATATAAAGTGAACATAATACGATTCATTTAGATTTTAAAGACCAGACAAAATTGAAATCATGTGTTAGGTATGCATTTAGTGATACACACTTAGGTGATGAACTGTCATGAAGGGCAAGGGAAATAATTATAATGACAGACACATATTCCTGCTTACTTGGGGAGGAAGATTATGATATAATGTGGTCTTAGGTTTCGTCACCCAGTTAATGGGAGTTCATTTTTGTAATTCTAAAATTTCACATTTATAGTCTCTGTCCTTACACATGGGTGTTATAGTTCACAGTTCAAAATATTGGAAATTATGTGGAAGAAAGTAAGCTAATTCTTAAAAATATCTATTTCAAAAAGATTTATTTATTTTTTTGCAAACAAGAACTGGAGTCTAGGCCAGAGGTGCAGGAGGTGAGAGGATTCACCAGAGACAGAGCGGGGAGCAGAACAGGTGGATCCACTGAAACCCACTGCTGAGGGGAGCAGCAGAGAAACAGGAGAGGTCCGCTGTGCCTTGTGGGTCAACTCCCTGGCTGGGGATCAAATTCAGGCTACAATGGCTGGCAATAGCTTGATAGCACTGAGACTTTAACTCCTGCACCACTAGGGAGACCCTAAGAGTATTTATCTTTTGAGGAAAAAATCACAGTTCACTGTTTCTCATTTTATTTCATTCTAATGTTCAAATATTCGACAATGTACACAGCTCCCTTTCAGTTTCATAGCCAGTCAACCAAAGCAAGTTTAAACATTAGTGCAATCATTGGTGCAATTACGCCCCTGCTCTTTGGCAGTTGAAAAGTAACCATAGGGCCTCCCGGTGGCGCAGCGGTTGAGCGCTGGGTTGCGAAGCTGCCCGTGGCCTCTGCGGCGCCGGTTCTATCCCCGGCTGCTCCCCGGCCACCGGAGGAGGGTCCCACATGGCGCGCAGACCTCTCCTGCCGCCCGCTGCTCCCCTCAGCAGTGTCCTTCGGTCCTTCTGCCTGCTCTGCTCCCCGCTCTGGCTCTGGTGAATTCTCTCACCCTCCCACGCTTCTGACTGTACCCAGTGCTTGTATAAACAAAACAAACAAATAAATAAAAAAAAAAAAAAAAACAAAAAAATACACTAAAAAAAAAAAAGAAAAGTAACCATAGATTTTTTTTATAGATTTATTTATTTATTTATTTATTTATTTATTTATTTATTTACACAAGCACTGGGCACAGTCAGAAGCGCAGGAGGGTGAGCGAATTCACCAGAGCCAGAGTGGGGAGCAAGCAGGCAGAAGGACCGAAGTACACTGCTGAGGGGAGCAGCGGGCGGCAGGAGAGGTCTGCGCGCCATGTGGGACCCTCCTCCGGTGGCTGGGGAGCAGCCGGGGATCGAACCGGCGCTGCAGAGGCTGCGGGCAGCTTCGCAACCCAGTGCTCAACCGCGGCGCCACGGGGGAGGCCCAGTAACCATAGATTTTTAAAAGAAAGCCTTAAAAATTCTGTTGCAGCTACAGAAATTTTGAATGGAACTATGACTTTCCATAAAACAAAATTTGAAATAACTGGTAAAACCTTCCTGTGATTAGTTCATTGCCTTTGCAAAAAGAAATATAGAACACAATAGAATGAAAATCCTGTATTCCAAGTCAACTTGTCACAGATTGATATAAGTCTAGAGTCCTGCCAAACAGAACACGTTCATTTTCTGTCTCATCCTAGAAATGAAAACCTGATTATTTCAGCAGAGGTTCCATCATTGACAGGAAAGACGGTGGTGTCAAAATTTATATAGATTCTTTTGTGGCAGTTCAACAGTGGTTTATTTCTGGGTAAACTTGTAAACTGTACAAGGTCAGAAGTTTTATAAATGAAAACGGTGCTAAGGCTCAAGGAAAGGATGAAAAAAAAAACTGAGAATAGCAAGAGGCATTCCAGGAACGAAAGAATGCCAACAATATTTAACTCCCATTTTTTAAAAAGGGGATTTTATTTTTGGCTAAAAAGGTACCCTTTAAATGAATTTTGTCCAGGGCCTCCCCGGTGGCACAGCGGTTGAGCACTGGGTTGCGAAGCTGCCCGCAGCCTCTGCAGTGCGGTTCGATCCCCGCCGGGCAAGGGTCCAACATGGTGCGCAGACCTCTCCTGCCGCCCGCTGCTCCCCTCAGCAGTGTACTTCGTCAGTCTGCCTGCTCTGCTCTCTGCTCTGGCTCTGGTGAATTCTCTCACCCTCCTGCGCTTCTGACTGTACCCAGTGCTTGTATAAATAAATAAAAAAATCTTTAAAAAATGAATTTTGTCCACTGTTAATGAAAGGAAGCCACTGACACATAGCAGATGGCTATTGCCATGTCTATCCCTGAACTTTATTGTTTCTGACACGGTGACTTTCAAGGTAGCAACAATGGCAACGGATGTTCTAGTCTCAACCCATTTGAGCAATGTTGAAATGGAATTGCACACAGGCCCCACAAAATGGACATCCTCACCAACATTTCCACCCCAAACATGAGGACACTCGAGCCTTCCCCATTCATCTTACAATTTTTACATTGTCACCATCTTCGGAGGAAACGTGAGCTATTTACCTCTATCTCACTTTGAATTTCCACACCGTCATGACACAGCGGGACCATCGGGTGGGTGTCGCCACTCTGAGTCCCATCCTGCCCCGGCCAGGCTCCCGTAAGACTTGGAGTGAAGTCCCAGCCTGGGCCTGTGGGGTGGGGGGTGGACAGTTAAGGGGGGAGTGGGGCGGGGGCAGGTACCTGGTCCTGCAGGACCCAGCGGGGCAGCACCCTCTGTGCTTCCATCTGGGCAGAAGGGGAGCCCAGAGGGAGGGGAGAGTGAGCAGCATCTCCTGTGGGCGGCCGATGGCAGAGTGGGGGGCACTGGTCGGGAGGACCCAGAGGAGGGAGGGCTGGATGTGAAAAACTGCCTGGTGCTGGCAGGTTGCGTTGTGGGCACAGAGGAGCACAGAGATCCGGGTTCACTCCTGAGCAGCCCACTGGGTCAGAACCCGCACTGGGGGGGGAGGCAGGAGACCCACAGGCACAGGAAGTTATGATCACTGCTGTACTCTGAGCTCTCTGAGCGGAGGACCCAATGGAACAAGGTAAAAACGCACCGTGCTCCACCCCAGAGCTCACCCTGCAGCTGTGTCCACCACACCCGGGTCCCGCTGGAGCTGGTCACTGCCTGGGAAGGAAACTGCACAGACTCCCTGAGCAACTGCACCCTCCCTGTCGCCGGAAGCCCCGCCACCCCCAGAGGGTGCAACAACCACATGATCCCCTCACTGCTCAGGAGGGATTAGTGCCCGCCTGGCAGGGTCATTCCAGGCATCGAGGGCCCTGACAGTTGAGAGAGAGGCGGGCAGGGCTGCCCCAACACTTCCCCGCCCCCCCACAAGCAGGCGCCAAGGCCACGCTTCCGCCTGCACCAAGTAAGTAGAGGAGAAGAGCCGACAGGCCAGAGCACCAAGACCACCTGCTCCGCAAAAATGGAAGGTTCTATGCTCATCAGGCAGGCCCGGGGGCAGGGAGGATAGTTTTTTCCTCTAATACCTGAGCTTCCGTTTCCTTATCTGTACAAAGGAAAGTATCCCCTCGACTACAGAGACAGACACGACCCCTTCACCTGTTGTTGCTGAGCGCCCACTGTCTCCTGGATGAGGACACGGGCTGAGCCAAGCCCACAGCTCAGAGCACCCTCAGGAGCAATCGGGGACACAGGGAACCTCAACAGACCCACAAGAATTGTGACAGGGAGCTTGAGACGCCACAGTCTTCCCTGGAAGGGACGCCTGACATGCTCCTGGCCGAGGGGGCGACCAGCAGGGCTGCTGCGGAATGACCCCTGACACGGACTCGGTCAGGTGAATGGGGAAGCCGGAGAGAAGGAGGTTGTCAGAGAGGGGCCGCGGGCCTGAGACAGCAGGAGCAGATGGCAAGACTCTCGTAAGCCTGTCTGGAGGTTTGGACTTTAGCCTGAGCGCGGACAGTGGGAGCCACTGAAGAGATTTTTGAGGCTGTAGATAAATGACATGACAAACAGGTTGTCTTGTGAGGCAGCGAGGACCGAGGGAAGGTCTGCAGACAGCCCTCGGGACACATCTGGTTCCTCCCTTTCCTCTCCCCAGGGAGGCAAAGATAGGAGGACGTGACCCAACCCGCCCAAGGCAGCAGCAAAGTGCCCTTGCTCGCCAGGTACAAAGTCAGACCCCAGGCCCAGCTTCAGAAAGGACCATCCACGGATCAGTGGGTCTGGCCCTGCCTTGTCCAGCAGCAGGTGACCAGCCCGCAATCGAGGACTGTGGATTTTACAGACACACATGACCAGAGACGTGGCTCTAACTTCATTATCAACTTCATGTTTTCCAGTTTCACCTTTTGAATTTCCTGACTTAATTCCTCTCCTGATTCCTTTATAAAGCGTGCAAGTAAGTCACTTAAGTGCAACATTTTCTCTGGTGGCACCATGAAGCAGGTGACAAAGGGATGATCTTACTGAGCGTTCCATCCACAGAAAGGTGGAAGAATATCCTAGTATTATACGATCAATAACTGGTCATCTATTATATGATGAAATGCCTTTGCCTTTCAATCTGAAATATTCCTTCTTCATCCGGAGAACCGACCTACTTTGTCCTTTTAGAATTTATAGAAAAAACACCTACGTTTTTTATTAACACTCTGTTTGATGAATGTTCCATAATTGGGAAAAAGTAACATGCCTAGATGGGACATCCTATTTGTATACAATTTACAGATTCAGTGCCATTTCGATGAAACTTTAAATGGTGTTCTTCAACAAAATGGAACCAATACTGTTCAAATTCATATGGAATCACAAAACCTCAAGTAGCGAAAGTTCTCCTGACTGAAAGATAGGAATCATGGAGGCCTGACACTCCCAGACAGCTGACAACACGACCAAGCTATTCTCATAAAAACTGTGTTGGGACAAAACCAGACACAGAGACCAATGGAATCAAATTTAAGCCCAGAAATAAAACCACCCATATATGGTGAACTAACCTATGACAGAGGAGCAAAGAATATACATTGGAAAAAATAGCCTCTTCCATAAATGATGCTGGGGAAACTGGATTGCAACATGCAAAAGAATGGAACTAGACCACGACCTCACACCACACACAAACCAACTCCAGTGGAGGAAAGACTTGCATGTGAAACCTGGCACCATAGAATACACAGAACAGAACATAGGCCAACACTCAATGACACGATCCTCAGAAACGTCTGTGAGGAGTGGTCTCAGAAGCAAAGAAACCAGGGAGAATGTAGACAGATGAGGCTACAGCAAGCGACAGTCATCAACAGAGATACCCGCTGCATGAGGGAAAATATCAGCACACCACACCGCATAACAGCTAAGGGACTGATATCAGAGATCTACAAAGAGCTTACACAACTCAACAAAACAAACAACCCAGTTTTAAAAATGCCAGAAGTAAAAAGACACTTTGCCAAAGAAGAAATGCAAATGGCCAGCAGGCACAGAAAAGAGGTTCAGCATCACTGATATCAGGGAAACGCAAATCAGAACCACAATGAGCTGCCACCTCACTCCACTGAGAAGGCTCCACATTTAAAAAGAGAAACTGGAAACAACAAATGCTGGAGAAGTGGCAGAGAAAAAGGAGTCTCTGACACCGCCGGTGGGCGCGCAAACCGGTCCAGCCACTATGGGCAGCTGTGTGGAGGGTCCTCAGAACCCTGAAAATGGGTCTACACGTGATCCAGCGTTCCACTCCTAGGAATCTACCTAAGGGACCAAAAAAACCCAGGAAACCTGAACTGCCCACCTGAGACCCAATGGGCAGGGGCTCAGGAAGGAGAGGGCGCGAGGGGCTGAGGAGCCACGAAGACCCCAGAGAGGCCACCCAAGGCTGATGAGCTAGGGCGCGCAGGGGCCGCCATGGCCTGCATGGGCCAGGAAGGAGGGTCCCCAGGGCAGGGGCTCGGGCACTGCGGGACCCACCTCCAGCTTCCGGGACACAAGGGTCAGGGCCACGGGGTCCAGGTTGGAGGCTGCCAGCACCTCGCTGAGCTGCACCTCCTTCTTCTCCATAGCAGCACCGAGTGCCTGCAGCTTGTGCTCCAGGACCAGGTTCCGGAAGCCCGCCTTCTACTGCACCTAGAGCACGGCCGCCCGAACCTGCGGTAGAGCTCGTCCGGCTCCTGCTGCACCGGCCGGCGTCAGGGGTCAGGTGGCTCTGCCCTCCGTTAGCGCACAGAGGTTGGGGGCGGCCTGTGTCTGCCTCAGGCCAGCGTTGGGGCCGAGCAAGAACACGGGCTCTTCCCCAGCAGCCCCAAACCCGTGCAGAGAACCCCAGGAGGAGCAGGGGGGGCATGGACAGCTGGCGAAAGAGCATCTGGCCACTGCACACAGAGGGACCAGGAGCGAGCGGGGCCTGCTGGGAGTGGGGGGCTACGTCCTGTGCTTTGGGGCTGCCCGGCTGCGTCTGTGTGGGCATCTTTTCCTTCACTGATGTGCCCTTTCAAGGAGGCAGCTCCTGCCTGCGCAGACGTCGCTCCTTAATAAAGTCACCGAGCCACCGCACAGGAAGTTCTGCCAGAGCCCCCCTCAGAGGACCCAGGCACCCCCTCACTGAGCCCCAGCCCCACAGGCAGTGCCCTGGAGCACACTGGGGCGCCCAGTCCTGCCCTGGCCGGGGCCTCCCGCCAGCTATGCCCAGACCCCCACTAGGCCGGAGGCAGAGCCAGTGCAGCCCCCAGGCTGGCACGGGGCCAGGCCCGTCAGCCCACAAAGGTCCTTTCTAAAGTCCTTATTTTCCACTGACTTCTGTTTACCTGTCTGGCTTTGGGGTTGCGTCCCGCCTCCACCAAACCAGTGCTGTGGCCCCCACGCTTCCTCCTCCCTCCCAGAAGCACCCCCTGACCCCTTCCTTTCACTGTGCCTAGAAATTAAGGGACTTCACAAGGTGTGAAAAGCAATCATCCCCCTCACCCGCTTCCCATGGCCGCCCTCAAGATATCTGGGATGACCCTTCCGGGTGCTGCATCAAAACGCCGCGCGGATCCCCAGGCCGCCATGGAGCTACTCACCCAGCACCTGTCCTCTTCCCCAGCTACACCAACCTGGACGGCCGCTGCCCGGGGCTCCTGCCCCCAGGCCAGATGAAGGTGGGCACCTACAAGCTGTTCTTCGACACGGAGGGCTACTGGAGGAGGCGGGGGCAGGCCAGTTTCTACACCTACGTGGAGGTGAGCCCCGCCATTCCCCGGGCGGGCCCTGACAGCCACGGCTTTGAGCTTCCAGAACAAAGGGGCCCAGCCCAGGCAGCAGGAACTTCACAGCCCAGGCCCCGGGCACGGGCAGGGCAAGGGTGACTCACCCAGGCGGTGGACGCCTAACCCACCGCCCTCTCCACTGGCCCGTGAGAGCTGGGCCCTGAGGCCTGCTGTCTGGGGGAGTCGGCCCCCTCAGCCCTTCGCGGTGGGCGCCCAGGGCCTCACGCAGCACCCTCTCTTATCCGCAGGTGGTTTTCACCATCACAAATGAGACCCACAAGTTCCACGTGCCCCTGCTACCGAGCCCGTGGTCCTACACCACATACTGGGGAAGAAAGCGCCACGCCCTGGCCACCCGCAGTTCACCCACCATCCAACCCTAACCCTAACCCTAAACCCTAACCCTACCCCAACCCTAACCCCAACCCCCTAACCCTAACCCTAACCTTAACCCTAAACCCTAACCCCTACACTAACCCTAACCCCTAACCCAAACCCTAACCCAAACCAAACCCCTAACCCTAACCCTGACCCTGACTCTGACCCCTAACCCTGACCCTGACCCCTAACCCTGACCCTGGACCTGACCCTAGCCCTGACCCTAGCCCTGACCCTAGCCCTAACTCTAGCCCTAACCCTAGCCCTAACCCTGACCCTAGCCCTAGCTCTAGCCCTGACCCTGACCCTGACCCTAGCCCTAACCACGGCACTGCCACAGTGAGGGTCTGGTGGGGCTGTGGTCTCTGTCCCGTGGGCTGTGTCCCCTCTGCGCCCGGCTGTCTGGTGAACCCCGAGCAGGACGAGGCCTTGAGGCCGAGTCTGCCGCCCCTTCCTGCTCCTGCAGCCCTGTCCACCGCCTGGAGCGCACACCCGCCTCCAGCAGCCTCACACAGCCCAGGCCGCCTTCCTTCTGCAATGAGAAGAACATGGGCGTTGGGACCTGCAACATGGTCTCCATGTCCACTGCAGGCGCTCTCTTAGAGACACTTTATAAAGTGCCCTGATTTGCTTTTCTCTGATATAAGGGATGTTGAACATTTTTCATATGCCTGTTGGCCATTTGCATTTCCTCTTTGGAGAAGCATCTTTTAAGTTCTTCTGCCTGTTTCTTGACTGCATTGTTTACTTTGTTCTTGTTTAGTTGTGTGAGCTCTTTATACATCTTTGTCATCAGTCCCTTATCAGTTGTGTGGCGTGCCAAATTCACAGCAATGTGGTTGGAACTAGAAGGAATTATGCTCAGTGAGATAAGTTAGAAGGAAAATGAGGAATATCAGATGGTTTCACTTCTAGGAGGAATATAGGGGACCCAAATAAGTTATCAGGGGAAAAAATAATAACAGTACAAAACACAACAAAATAAAAACAGACAATCATAAACCAGAGACATCCTGCAGGGGAGGAGGTGGGAGAGGGATCCGAGGGAGGAGCACAAGGGACTGAGCTGATGGTGCACGGGGTCTTGGGGAAGGAAATTCTATGGGGACTCAATCTGAGGAGGTGGGGAAGCAATGTTTAAAAATGAACAATGATGTAAAAGATATAAGTAAAATAAATAAATAAACGTGCAATGAGGTAGGGCAGCCACACATACTGAAAAGAAAGGAGGCAACTGGGCACTGGCAGTTGTGGGGGCATTTCCAGTGTCTGTGTCATGGAGGGAAGACCCCGCTGCTCCTCAGCGCCGTCAGCCACCCCCCTGCATGGCCAGCACCTTCCCACAGCACTGATGGAATCAAGTGGACCTTTGTGTGTCTATCCACTTTTTATTTCATTGTCTTTCAGCAACTATTTCACATGAAAAAAATCACACAGAGACACACGTGTTACTGGGTGTTCAGGCCACGTTCACGTGGTGCACACATGGCCCTCTCGAGGCTGGGCCCCCCACGCAGATGCCAGCCTGGACCCGAGTCCAGCTCGGCCAGCAGCCCACCTCTCTCCAGTGGCTTGTCACGAGCCACCGGGTGCTGGTGACGACCCCTGCTGACCAGGTCTGGCTGTCGCAGACAGTGGGAAGGAGCTGGTTGCAGGCCAGCCTGGGCTCCTGCCTTGTGCTGCCCGGCTGGGGATGTCCCAAGGGCCTCCACGGGGGCCTTCCCCATCCCCCCAGTGCCCCCTCCCAGGGCCTCCCTTCTATCCTCTCCCCAGGCCCCTCCTCTCCCCAGGGCCTCTTAGCCCATGCTCCCCACTCCACTTCCCCTTCCCTTCCTCCCTCCCTTTGCTGCCTGGGCCCGGCGTCCAGCCCTTCTGACCCAGGGTGGACCCAGGCAGCACGGGGCTTGACCAGTGACGAGCTGCTGTCCCTGCAGGAAGAGGGCAGTGTGATCAGGGGCACAGGCTGCAGAGGGGCCAAGGCCAGGCCTGCTCCAGGGCCCCAGAGACAAGTGGACACCAAGGTCAGAGTGTTCCGGGTGCCCTCATCCCTAAGAACGCGTGTGAAGGGAAGAGTCACTGAGAGCTGCTGCTCACTCCACCAGAGAGAGGATCAGGGCTCAGAGAAGTGGGTGCCAGGCTCACCCTGGAGCATCCAGTGCCCTCCCACCCACCACCAGGCTCACAGAGCCATGGCTGCACTGGGGGTGCTGAGGGCAGTTCCTGCTTGCTGAGGGCCTGGGTGCCCATTCAGGGCCACCTGCTGTGACCCCAAGGGGCACTCAGGGCAGCCAGGCCAGGGCAGCCACAGGGAGTGGCCACAGGAGCTGGGCGAGCCCAGGAATGGCCTGGGCGGGCAGGGCCCACAGCAGTCAAGGGGGGCCTCTAGGTGCCCTGAGCTCTTCATCGGCCTCCTCCAGAGAACCCCAGAACCCTGTACCTTTCTCCCTCTTTTCAAAAGCACCTGGCCCCAGGCTGCTCCGTGCACCCCTGCACTGGCCCAGGCCCAGAAGGAGAAAGGACTGTGGCTGCCAGACGCACCTGCCTAGGTCCCCACAGGGGTCCCCCAAGGTTCCCACAGAGGACACGAGGCCCACGGGCCCCTGAGAACCTGCCCAGAGGAGTCACCATCTCACACTGTGGGTGGCTGTCACCCGAAGACGAGAGACAACAGATGCTGGCAGGGGAACCCCACAATCCATAGCGGGGGGGGTGGCGTGGCCACCAAGGAAACAGCATAGAGATCCCTCAGAACTCATCAGTGATCCCTCGACTAGCTTCTGGGTTTTCACCAAAAGGAAACAAAACGCCAACAGAACACGAGCCCCACCTTGCCGGCTACCCATGTGCAGCTGCCGGAGGCCACCGCCCAGGCCCGGCGGGAGGCACAAGGCAGGGGCGACAAGCGCGCATCGCCGTCGAGGAGAGCATCCATGGAGCCCGCAGAGGTGACAAGGGAGGCCCGGGTGAGCGTCCCCGCCCTGTGGAGCGTGACCCCTCTGCCTGCCTGGGTGCCGGGGCGCCAGGCGCTTCCAGTGGGCACCTGCGGCGACCATGCGCACACAGCGAGCGGACGCGGAGACCTGGAGCCGTCAGCTTTATTAGTGCGCCCAGCACAAGCCGAGGCCACCGCGCAGGCCCCCGCCACCACCTGAGGACCGCGTGCGGCCACCCCTGCTCACTCCCCGGCGGAGGCGGATGCGGGGATGAGCCTGGGCTTGGCAGGCTGCGCGGGCATGGCGTCGGGCATGCGCTCGCCATGCTTGTACACGCTGACCGTGACGTCGATCTTCTCGCCGCCGTACTTGTTCTTGACGTGGATGGTGTACTTGCCGGAGTCCTCGGCTGTCACGCCCGAGATGGTCAGGCTCGCGTGCTTGGCCTGCTCCACCTTCATGGCGAAGTGCTCGCTCAGCTCAATGTCCTGGTCGTTCTTGAACCACAGCACCTCGGGGTCAGGGCTCCCGCACACAGTGCAGGTGAGATTCAGGGTCTGCAGGGCCAGGCGGCAGCGTCAGGGCGGCCTCGGGGGTCGCGGCACCCCGGCCCCAGCTGGCCCGCGGCTGCCGCAGCCTGCCCTGCCGGCGCTGGACCGGCTCCTCCCTCCCGTGAGCCCAAGGACTGCGGGCCTGATGGGTGAGCAGGGCACAGCGGAGCCTGGGAACCCGGCCCGCCCTGGTTGTGGGAGTGCGCGGGG
The DNA here is from genome assembly GCF_014898055.3 of Talpa occidentalis. Taxonomy (NCBI): domain Eukaryota; kingdom Metazoa; phylum Chordata; class Mammalia; order Eulipotyphla; family Talpidae; genus Talpa; species Talpa occidentalis. The sequence goes on along the minus strand of NW_023604295.1, from coordinate 148,520,746 downwards.
TTCTCCCAGCTTGCTCCAGCCTCTGAGGTCTCAAATTCTTGTGTTTTCACCTAAGAAAGTGCTCCCAGGTATCTACGTGTTGGTGACATTTCTATTATGGATTAAAAACTGACCTTGAAACCTGAGGCATCATTTTTTTTTAAAGAAGCGGCAGCTCCCAGCTCATTCAAGATGGCGGGACAGGTGGGTGCACCTCATCCCCACACAGGTCTGGGGCGGCTCTGGGGGTCGATGGGGGGCAGGGGCCCCCAAGCCTGGTGCCCATGGCCCAAAGGCAGAGTCTTGGGGACGGGGGTCCCCATCTCCTGCCTGGCCAGGTGATATCTGGGGTCGGGGCTAGGGCTATGCTGGCCTGTGCCCAAGGCTGAGCCAGCAGCCAGGTCTGGCTCCACAGTGGGCAGCCCAGTGTCCTGCCACCCGCGGGCCCTACCTTGCCTTCCATGATCGTCACCACGTCGGGCAACCCACCAACCACCTTGCCACGATCTGTAATGCAAAACCTCAGTCACCAAGGAGCAGACCCTGCCCCCAGAGTGAGCCCACAAAGGGGCTGGTGGGGCTGGAGGAAGAGGGGTTCCTGGGGAGCGAGGGGGCCTGGAGCCACATCGCTGGAGGTGGCCCTGCCCAGGGCAGGTCCTGCAGCGTGGGCCTGCTCTGCTGAGGCTCTGTCAGGGAGTGGAGTGAACAGAACCTGAGGGCTGGAGGGCCGACCCTGCAGGGGTGGAGCTCCATGTGCACGCCTTAATTCTCAGCCTGTATCAGATGCTTCGAGACCTGAAAACCCATCCTGGCTGCGGAGCGGCCCCTCCAGGCAGGCCAGCTCGCAGGGAAAGCCAGGTGCATGGACCGTGGGGACCCGCACCTCCGCAGCCCAACTTCCTCCTGTCGCTCAGGAGGCCTCACCCTCTCCTGACCTGCCCATCCTGACCTGTGCCCTGCCCCCTCCCTTCCCTTCCTGGGGTACAATCAGCCATGACTGGTGCAGCCCCTGTGGCTCACAGAGAGCTCAGAGGAGGTGCGAGGGGAGCACTGGAGCCATGCACACAGGTGTGCAGACTCAAGAGCATGGCTGTCCCATGTGGGGCTGTGGGGCCAGGGCCAGGAGGGCCCCAGTTCATATTTAATATAAAAAATTCATGCTCTGAGATGTGAACCTTCACTCCCCGCAGCAGAACAATGTCAGCCCAGTCTGACAACCAAGCAGCACTTACTTTTCTCTGCAAAAGCAGCCGTCCTGGAAGGAAAGGGGCAGAGAGAAGGGCAGGGGTGAGAAGAGTCAGGTGCAGCTAGCGGGGTGGGGGGTGCAGTGTGGGGAGCAGGGCATGGGCCTCCCACTGGCCCCGCTGCCTCCACAGTGGCACGGCCTTCAGCCCTGGACCCCCGGCAGCTGGAGACTCGGGCCAGAGGGGCAGGCCGCAGCCATGTGGTGGGGGGCCAGTGGCACTGGGGCTTCAGATATTCTAGATGCTGGTGTCTGAGTAGGGCAGTCCCAGCTCACTGGCTCAGTGCACCCAGCTTGGGGCATCTGAACTCCGACGTGTTAAAAATCTGTAGTTGTTGCGTAAAATGGTGCGCTGAGAGTTGGAATGTTACTTGGTGCTTTAAAAAGAAGGTGGGACATAGAGCCATGGGGCGGCTCTAAGGCCAGCAGGCCCTCTGGAGGCCGCAGGCCATCGGCTGAGAAGGTGCCACCTGGGGCTGGGGCTGCGGGGAGGGGGGAGGGCCGCGGGGAGCTGCAAACTGCTCAAATGCATGGACTCTCTTTACAGCCCCAAATATGTAACGTTCTTTTAAAAACGTCCGTGTGGCACTGACACATCCATGCCTGCCTCGGGTCTCCGGCACTAGGGCAGCGTGTCTGACTGCAGAGCTGGACGCGCCCTGTCCTGGCTCAGAGAACCTGTGTCCCTCTGTCCCAGCCCCTGAGACCCTGCCGCGTGCCCCCAGCGCCCACGCTTGCCAGAGCACTCCTGTGGTGCCAACCCGGACTCACTTGAGCTGCTGGAACTCCGCCAAGGCTTCGTCGAAAGCTGCAAGGCAACATCGGGCTGTCAGCTGGGGCCATGCACCCTCGGAGTCAGCCCCACCCGGGTTTGCTTGTGGGAACCGTGATGAGCCGGCAAGTCGGGGATCCGCCCGGGAGAGAGGCGTGGCCACCACCACCCCCACCCCTGTGGGCCCACAGGGTGGCGGTGCCACCTCACCTTGTCCGGACAGGTCGAGCGAGCGCTGGTGGTTGTCTTTGCCATCGGAGATCTCAAACGTGTACTTGCCTTTGTCCTTCTCAGTGGGCTCGCAGATCTGCAGCCAGGCCATCTCCTCGCTGCCGCCCGCCCGCAGGTGCTCGCTAGATGCCACCTTGGCATCTCTTAAAGGGCATCAGGGGCACGGCACAGTCAGGGTGTCCTATCGGCGTGGGCAGCCCGTGCAGCCTTGCCCCTGCCGACCAGGTCATGCCTCAACAGGAGGCCTGACCGCCATCTACTGGGTCTGGCACAGAGTCTGGAAGGCAACATGGTAACAGGGGGACGCTCCCAGCCCCAGTGATGTGGCCTTTAAGATACTCCACATGGGCAGCAGCTTCTCCTCAAAAAATAGAACGACCGCACCGCCCAGAGCCCCAAGGAACTGAAGGCAGGAAGGTAGATGCCAAGTGTCCCTGGTCTTCGGGGACTTCTTGGTCTGTCTGTCGACTGGCCCTTGCCGCGGCCCTGATGGCCCCTGCCCAAGGCCTCTCCCCACACAGCCTCTGGAGGCTGCCAGCTTGGTCCATGGCCTGTCCACGCCCTGTCCAGCTCCCAGGCCACGGCCAGGCCACACCGCCCCGTGCTTACTTGTGATACCAGTTCACTCTCATGTCCTCCGTGAAATACTTCATGCAGCACTGGAGCCGGATCCCCTCTGGGGTGCACAGGATCTTCAGGGGAGAGGCCGACTCCCCTGAGGAGCAGACAGACCCGGTGGGGGCGGGGCCGGCCGGGCCACCGCGTTGGGCACGCTGCCCGCTGTGCCCACATGCAGGGAGCCTGCCCATCGTTGGCACCTAAGGCCGCAGCCGGCATAGCAGGAGCCACGTCCACGGCAGACGGGGTGGTGGGAGGCAGGAAGGAGGAGGGCAGGGGAGGCGGGGAGGGGTGAAAGGAGGAGGAGGCCCCTGCCCAAGTGAGGGGGTGGGACAGGCAGGAGGCAGGGGCCACCCATGCCCTGATGGGCCCCCGCAAGGCCGTTCACAGAGCAGCCCGGGCTCAAGGGCGAATCTGAAGCAGCCTCTGGGCCACAGGGCCAAGCGGGTTGCTGGGCTTTTTTGGGTAAAAGATTGACGCTAAACACCCCTCAGAAGCCCCAGCTGAGCAGCGCTCAGCCCACGCCAGAACCCACGCCAGAACCCCTGCACCGCCGCCCACCCCACCTCCCCCAAGCCCACCCCGCCCGCCCCGCCCCTGCACCTGCCTCGCCCCGCCCCCTGCCCCACCGCCTGCATCCGCCCTGCCCTACCCCACCCCACCCCGCCGCCCACCCCACCCCGCTGCCCACCCCACGGAAGCACCCGACAGACCTGAAACTCGGACATCACTCACCGCAGATCTTGCTGAGGGCCGAGATCATGTCCTCGTACACTAAAAGGGGGGCGCCATGAGCTGGGAGGGCTCAGTGGCTCCACCTTAGCGCCCACACCTGCCCGCGTTCTCAGGAGAAGCAGCGCCCAAGGGCGAGCCGGGACCGAGGCCCAAGGACATTGTGTTCTGGCCTCGGGTCTCGCGCCTCCCTGGGCCCGACCTCAGCCACCCTGGGGCCCAGACCCGGCATCCGTGGCGGGCGCAAGTGGCCCTCGCGTGACCCCACGTGCCGGCCAGCACTGCCAGGGCCAGAACAGCTGAGATCTGCTGTCCTGCACAGCTGCCGAGGGAGCAGGCAGGGAGGATGCAGAGCAGAGCGGCCTCTGCACCTTTGCCGGCGATCTCCAGGACGGTGGCGTCCTGCCCCCTCTCGTCTTTCAAGGTCGCCTTGTACTCGCCATGGTCCTTCCGTGACAACTGGAGAGAAAGTGCACGTGGGCACAGCGCCAAGACCTCCCGGGGCCTGGGGACACCCAGGGGCTGCTGGGGTGTCACTGCGCCCCGCGGGCTCCCTGCTCACCTTGGGGATCAGCAGCTCGCACAGCCCCTTGTCGAGGTCGGGCATCCTGTCAGTCTCGTACAGGACGTCGTCCTTCAGCCACTTGAAGACGGTGTCCTTCTTGGTGTTTGCGGCCTACGGGCCGCAACAGGGACAGTGACACGGGTGTGAATGTCTGCAGATTTCACCCTGCAGACCCAGGAGACCCGCCGCCTTCCACACCACAGCACAGAGGCTGGGGGAAGCTGCGGCCTCGCGGCCAAGGGCATCTCCAACGCCACCTCCCCAGGAGCCCAGCTGAACACTTCCTCCCACCCTGCCGGCAAGCCAGAGGCGGGGGTCCCGGGTGATGGGGAGCCTGGGCAGCAGGGGCAGGGCACCCTGAATCTGTGGCCAGGGCAGATTCCAGAGGCCTCTGGACTGTTCAGCAGTTTGGCCACATGGCTCAAAATAAGCCATTTGGGCCGGGGCTCTGCCCCTACCAAAGTCCCTCCTAATCCCTGACATTAGTTTGAACTTGAAAGGAAGCTTTGGCGAATTCCAAAGGTGAGCGTGTCTGGGGAGCGGCGCTGGTGGGCTTCGCTGACCCCAGAGGACACGCAGCCGCCCCTCCCACGCGGACGCACTGGGCTGCGAAAGTTCAGAAACATTTTGTCCCTGAAATATGCCTCTATCTCCTAACGAGTCAGATGCTGGCCTGGAAATGGGCCCCGCGCCCAGGCGCACGTTCCCCCTGCTCCGCTGACCCCACAACATCCGCTGACCCGAGGGGGGTCCGAGCCGCCCCCAACAGCTCGCAGGAAGGAGGCGCGAGCGTCCGGGTGCCCGGCCCCCCCGACCCGCCCGCCGCAGCCCGAGCCGCCCGCCCCGGGGTGCTCCCCGCGGCCCGCGCCGGCCTCACCCTGCAGACGAGCCGGACCTCGCAGTCGGGCGTCACGTCCCAGTGCAGGTACTCGGAGAAGTGGGGGCCTGCGGGGGGCGAAGGCGGCGCTTGCACGGGCGGGTCTGCGCCCGAGACCCTCAGCCCGGCCCCGCACGCGCTCTCGGGCCCGACGCCCCCGTGCGCGCTGCGCCCCTGCCCCCCCCCCCACCCCCGGCCCCGCCGCGGCCCCGCGAGCTCCTCGGACAGGACAGGCCGTGGGGCGCGTGCTGCGCCCCGGAGCAGGCCGGGGAGCCCGGGGCGGCGGGCGGGGAAGCGGGGTTCCCTCGCGGGCACAGGCGGGCCGGCGCCCCCCGACCGCGCCCGGCCGCCCCCCGGAGCCCGCGCCGCCCCGCACTGAGCGCGCCCAGAAGCGAATAGAAGCCTTTGACTATGAACAGGAAAAATGACCCAAAGCGAGAAGAAACGCCTTCACTAACGCGGGCGCGAGTTCCGCGCGTTTTCCACAGAGCGCAGACCCCGGCGGGACTTTTTCTCTAAACCCTGGGGCCGAAGCTCAGATTCCGGAGGGGTCCGCTGCCCGCGGGCGGTGCCGAGGCCTCGGGGCGCGGCCGGCAGCCCCAGAGTGCGGAGCGGGCAGAGCACCCCGCCCGGGCCCCGCCCCGGCCCCGAACCCTGCCCCCGACCCCGCCCCGGCCCCGCCCCCGCCCCGGCCCCGCCCCCGCCCCGGCCCCGCCCCGCCCCGCCCCGCCCCGGCCCCGAAACCCGCCCAAGCCCCGGCCCCGCACCCCGCCCCGGCCCCGCCCCGGCCCCGCCCCCTCCCCGGCCCCGCCCCCCGCCCCGGCCCCGCCCGGCCCTGAACCCCGCCCAGACCCCGCCCGGCCCCCACCCCGGCCCCACCTCAGCCCCGCCCCGGCCCCGAACCCCGCCCAAGCCCCGGGCCCGCACCCCGCCCGGCCCCGCCCCGGCCCCGCCCCCACACCGCAGCCGCAGCCGCAGCCCAGCCCGGGGTGGTGCCACGCAAGCGCCGCCCGCGAGCGCCCTGACGCCGCAGGAGCCCAGGAGGGGCAGCTGCCCGCTGGGGCCGAGGTCGCAAGGTCACGGTAGGGGCGCAGCGCCGAGGGGCCGGGGCGCAGGCAGCCCGCGCGGGAGCCCCCACCGGGCAGCGCCGTCTGGGGGAGAGAAGCCGACGGGGAGCGGGGTGAAGGCCGGGCGCGCGGAGGGAGGCGCGGGGCGGGGCGGCCGGCGAGGGGCGCGGGGGCGCGGTCGGGTGGGCGCAGCGGCCTTGCCCGGCCATGCTGGGCACCTCCATCTGGGGGGGCGCCCTGAGCGCTCAGACAGCTCTGGGGGTGCTGGCAGCCACAGCGCGTCCCTGGGGCCTGTGGGGGGCACCCGCTTACCCTGCTTCCTGAGGAATTCTTTTCTCTGAAACTCGGCCTCGTCCAGGACAGCCTTGAACGCTGGATGCAGGAAGGAGACAGGACTCGGCGTCCCGCAGAGGCTCCTGCGCGGCTTGGCGCTGCGAAGCCCCCCCGGACCTACCGTCGCCGATGAGGACCAGTGAGGACTGGCTCTTGGCCTTCCCGTCCTGGACCTGCACGGTGTAGGTGCCCTCGTTGTCGATGGTGAAGCGGTCCATGGTCATCTCGATCAGCCCGCTGGCCTTGTCACACTTGATTCTGTATGTCTGGGGGCAGGAGGGCGGATTCCACTGAGACGCTGCCCGGCTCCCCTCTGCACTCACAGCCCCCTGTGGCCGCCGGGTCCCAGGGATCCCAGCGTAAGGCCCAGTGCTTCCACCCACTGACCAGCTGCCGAAGCAGAGGCGGGGGAGGGGCACCGCCCAGGCGGGCCAGCATGCTAAGAAGGGGGCCGCCCCCCCACCCCGCCACCGGGCTGCCCCTCCACACAGCGGAAGCTCTGCCCCGGCCAAGCATGACCCCTGGCCAGGGCGGCCGGGCCACCTCTCCGCGCACGGCAGGGATCAGCCACTCGCTCCGCCTCCTCATCCTTCTGCTCCCAAGTTGGGGGCTCAGTGGGGTGGAGGTGAGCAGAGGGGGGTTGAGGGAGGGGCAGTGCAGGTGGGCAGGCGCTCACCTCGCCATCAGAGACCTCCCTGTCGTTGACAACGAAGCGGAAGCTGGCGTCCGGGGACAAGTGCTCGGCCTGCAGCCAGAAGCGCACCTGCCCATGCTCCAGGACCTCATAGGCCAGCTCGGACTTCAGGGGGATGGCTGCGGGGAGACCGGTCAGCTTGTACCCGCCCCGAGGCCGGCTGCACCCACAGCCCCAGTGGGACCATGAAATGCGTGGAGAGCACAGCCCCCGGGATGGGATGGGGCCTGAAGCTGGGCACAAGGTGGGCCCGGCTGGCCGTGGGCCCTGTGCAGCACGGGGTGCAGGCTCCAGGCTCCTCACAGCCGGGGCCGCATCTCGTTGCAACTGGACAGCCATGCTCGGCCCAGACGCAGGACTCGCCACAGTGACAAGCCTGCGGTGATGACACACGCTTGGGCGGCAGCTCGTAGGCAGGCACAGAGGGAGGGAACCCGTCCACACTGACCATGGGGAGCCCTCCGCCCGGGACACCCCGCCCAGGCCCACCCCTCGACTCTGGCACCACCCCACCCCCTGGGCTACTCACTGGGGTTTTTGATCTCATTGCTCAGCGCCATCAAACGCTCCAGCTCTGAAATCAAAAAAGGCGTCGGAGGTTTTGCCCTGACAGGTTCATAACGACTGGTCAGCAGATTCAACAAATCCTCTTTCCTTGCCTCCCCCCTCCCTGACTTTTCCTTCCTTTTTTCTTTCTTTCCATCTGACCCTCCAGCACTGGCAGTGGCCGGGAGGCCCACGGTGGCCTGGACTGGAAGGTGAGCCAGGCTTTCCCTACCACAGCGAGGGCCACAGGACCACACTTGGCACGGGAGGGCTGGGCCCTTGTCAGGAAGCCCCACGCTGGGCACTGCCCTGCGGCCAGGCCGTGCTGCACAGGAGGCAGCCAGCAGGGAGGGCAATACAACCAGCCCTCCAGGGGCCGCCCCTGTGCATGGGGAGGGGCTGTGCTGAGAGCCTCTGTGATCACTGAGGTGGGGCCAGCAAAGGCCGTGGCCTGGACACGCTGCGGAGCGTGCTCAGCTGTGGAGAGACGACTCTTGCCGTTGTGACAGCGTGGCTGACCCGCCGGTGAGAGGCTGGAGGACCAAGGCTGCAGGGGCTTCTCTCCCATGAGGACGCAGAAAAACAAGGCACCGGACAGCCACGCCCCCGCCACCCCCACGAACGCAGCACCCAGGCTCCCGAGTGCGGCCGGCGGGGCCGAGGGCCAGGCTGAGTGGCGGGACCGTGTGGACACGCCCGAGGAGTCCTGCCTCACGCGCTGGGCATCGTCACCCAGTCCACTTTTTTTTTAACATAAGCACCGGGCCCCCCCCATCCCTGAGCAGCCAGCCCCCTGCCCCAGGGCGCCCCCGCGGCCCCCAGCAGCCCCCACCCAATGGGTGGGCGGGCACCCCTACCGGCTTCTCCCCCAGGGGCGCCCCCAGCCTGTCCGCCCCAGGCCAGGCGGAGCGGCCTTACCCGTGGCGTCCAGGACGAAGCTGGAGGACACGCCGTCTGTGTCGCTCACCGACACGGAGTAGGTCCCCAGCGCCTCCTTGTCGGGGTCCTGCAGGTACAGCTTGGAGCTGGAAGGCGGGCGTGCAGTGAGGCCGGCGGGCGGGGGTGCGGGTGGGGAGGCGGGCAGGGCCCATGGGCACTCACTGGTCCCCCACGGTCTCCACGCGGAGCCTCTGGTCCTCGGGGTTCAGCTCCTCGTAGGACTTGCACCAGGTGAAGTGGGAGGCGTCTGTCATCTCAGGGCAGTCGAAGGCCAGGAAGATGTTGCCCTCCTCGTCCACACCCGCGCTGATCTCCTTGGTCCCTGCGGGGAGGCATGGGGAGCGCTCAGGCCCCCGGGAGGCAGAGACTGGCTGGCGCCGGCGGGGTGGGGGGCACACCCCGGAGCAGGGAGACGGGCCTGGCTTCTGGTTGGGTCCTCGACCGTGGGCCTCGGCCGCTGGGCAGGCAGTGCCACGCTGCCTCCTGGGGCCGCTGATGGGCCAGAAAGACCTTTTCTCTGCGCTCTGCCAAGCCGCCGCTCTGGCCCCAGCGGGATGCCCGCCCGCCTGCCCACTCACCTGGCCTGGCCTCCACCAGCACTGGCTCCGACGTGTCTGAGGGCCTGCCCTCCCCACTGGCGTTCACCGCCCGCACGCGGAAGACATAGGTGCCGCCCTGGCGCAGGTCGCTGACCTGGGGGACGGGGCTCCATGAGCAGGCAGGGAGGGGCAGCTGCTCTGGGCCGCCTGGCTAAGCGAAGCATCTGGCCAGGATGTGTGTCACAGCACGGGGATTTGCCGAGGGCGGGAGCAGGAGGAGGTGGCCTGAGCTGCACGCCAGCAGCCGGGGGCCAGAGCCCAAGGGCGGGCATGTGTGGGGGCATGTGGGGCGTGTGCAGGTATGTGTGTGCACAGGTGGGTATGGGGGCATGTGCGGTGGGTGGGGCGTGTGCAGGTGTGTGTGCAGGCGTGTGGGGTGTGTGCGGGCGGGGGTGGGGTGGGGCATGTGTTCGTGGGAGCACCCCACTCATCTGCACGTGTGCAGTGCATGTACTTCAGAAAGCCGAGCCTGCCTGTAAGGTGTGTCTGTCTGTCCATCACTTCTGACCAAATGGACGCTGGCCCAGCACAGAGCCCCGGGGTCTGTCCCTCAGGAGCTGGGAACGGGAGGGGACCCAGCCCCTCCTGGGTGGTGGGGGTCTTGGTTGGAATAACGCGATGTTGCCCCTGTGGGCTGCACCCCCAGCTCCGAGGCCATCCACAGCAGGCCCCACCCGGCGGTGAGGCCCAGCAGGGCCAGGTCCTCCAGCTAGCGCACCTGGGTGCCCTGAGCAGGCTGCGGTCACAGCGCCCCCCAGGAGGGAGAGAGGGGCCCACCTTCAAGTAGCGACTGGCTGTTGGCGCCGGGGTCGCGGTCAGCCACTCTCCCGAGCCCTCCTCCTTGTAGTCCACGAAGTAGCCGGAGACAGGGCTGCTGCCCGCGTAGATGGGGGCTTTCCAGAGCAGGACCAGAGAGGAGTCCCTGACCTCACAGAAGGTCAAGTCGTAGGCGGGACCTGGAATGTGGACTGGGTCACTGGTCCCGCTGGCAGGCCTGGCCACAGCCCCCGCAGCCCCCCCAACCCAGCAGCCCACGGCTCCGCAGGGCATTACCTGGTTCCGGTGCTGTCCAGGCCTCACACCTGAAGGCCTCGCTGGGCTCCGAGGGCTGCCCAATGCCCGCCATGTTGGCGGCTGCAATCCTGAACTCATACTGTGAGCCTTCGGCCAGGCCCCCCACCTGCGGATGGCGCCTGTGAGCACCCCACCCACTCCCTGCCACACGCCCACCCACGCACCTCTGGCAGGTGGGGAAAATGAGGCTCAGCGTGGAAAGGGCAAGGAGCAGGTGGAGGACAGTCCTCGCACGCCAGCCCAGGTGCCCCGCGGCCACAGCGTTCACTGCCCATGGCCTTGCGAGCCCAGAACTGGCAGGGGGCGGCTCCGTGAGGGACACATGCTCCTGGGGAGTGGGGGTGGGAGAGCCAGGTGGCCTGAGCAGATGCGGGGACATGGACTCGGGGTGTCGGCCCAGCCCTCCCCTGCCCCGCCCTGGGGCCCGATGCTGCTGAGGACCTGCCCCCGGGAAGCAGCCGAGCAGTCTGGGGAGAGCAGTGGACACCCACCGTGAGGATGCACTCGCTGACCGGCGCCGGGTTGACCTCATGCCAGCGGTCCTGTAGGGCCTCGCGCTGGTCCAGGTAGTAGCCAAGGATGGCCGCGCCGCCGCTGAACTTGGGTACCTTCCAGCCCAGGGTCATGGACTGGCCGTCGCAGCTGAGGAGCGTGATCCCATAGGGGGGCGACGGCACAGCTGTGGGGGGCATTACTGGGGTCCTGGCCGCCTCCCGCATCAGTCATCCCCTATGCCCCCTGGTGTCCCCAGGCACCCCCGCTCTCGTGGCACCCCCAGCACCCCCATGCCCCACTCTCCCATTGCCCCCCAGCACCCCTGCTCTCCCAGCACCCCCAGCGCCCCCATACTCCTGGTGCTCCCAGCACCCCCCCAGTGCCCCCTGGCACCCCCCAGTGGCCCCCACTCTCCTGGTGCCTCCCCAGCACCCCCAGTGCCCCTATTCTCCCAGTGCCCCCAGTGATCCCCAGTGCCCCTCCAGCACCCCATAATTCCAATGCCCCCCAGTGCCCCCCACTCTCCCAGTGCTTGCCCCCCAGCCCCACCTGGCACACCCAGCACCCCCACTCTCCTAGTGTATCCCCATGACACCCAGCATGCACCCCCCCAGTGCGCACACCCCAACGTACACCCCCAGGCACAGTGGAGGACCAGGTCCCCAGGAACCGCTGCTCCTGCCCAGCACAACGCCCACTCACTGCCTGTGTGACTTCCAGGTGCCAGCTCTGCCCAAGGAGGGGGAGGGCTACTCACTGAGGGGGGCTTGCACCCTGATGGGCTCCGACTCCTGGGAGTTCTCGCTGGAGCCCACGGCGTTCACAGCCTTCACACGGAAGATGTACTGCTCCCCGGGGGTCAGGCCATGCACCACGAACCTGGGGAACGGCAGAGATCAGGGGGCGCAGGGCAGGTGCTGGTGGCCTTTCCGCCCAGGCACAGCATCCTGAGTGCCCCCTACAAAAGACCACGTGGGCAAAGGGCAGCTCACGCTCGGAGTGCCGGCATTTGCGGGCGGCCACTTCAGCTTTAGTTAATTGATCGAGCCTGACTCTCAGAGCTGGCCGGTTCTAGCTCTTCTTTCAACAGACTCGTCTCTTCAGCCAAGTGGCCAGCAGGAGCCCCACGCCCTGCGGGCAGCAAGGGGACAGGGTCCCCAGCAGAACCTGCATGGCTCCCCAGCACAGCAGGGCCCTGCGCAGCCCCCCTGCCCGCAGTGCTCTGCAGATCGCAGTACTCTGGGGGTCCCGCTGCTCTATGGGTCCCGGTTTTCCTTTCTCTGCCCTACCCACAGGGGCCGCCGCTGGCATACGCACCTGTTGTAGCCGATGGGCTTGTGGTTGCAGGGCTCCCAGAGGCTGCCCCCCGCCATGCAGCAGTCCACATAGTAGCCCAGCAGGTCACCCTCCTGCTTGGGCCGGTCCCACTGCACCACCACTGAGGTCTTGGTGTTCCTCGAGGCCAGCACCCGGCCAGGGGCAGAGGGGACGGCTGGGAGGAGACAGGACACATGGAGACGGGCTAGAGCTTGGGAGGCACACCCCGACCGCCCAGCCTTTCTCCACAGGGTGGACACCCAGGTGTGGGGCTTGCAGTGAAACATGAGCAGGCAGAAGGAAGGGAGAAGCAGGGTGAGCTGGCCCCAGAGTGGACAGAGTGGGTGCTGGTGCTGGGCAGTCCCTGCCTGTCCCTGCCTCTGTTCCACCAGTCCCTGCCAGCTCCCAGGTGAGAAAGCCAGTCACAGGAGGGACAGCGGCCACCCCACCACGGCACAAAGCCCTGGCGAGACGTGCAAGCCTCAGGACAGGGGAGCCACTGAGGGGCATCTGCAACTGCTGATCACAAAGTCAGACCTCAGACTCGAGCAAGCACCCTCGGGGCAGACAGAGGGAAAAAAAACAATCAGGTGACAAAGTGAAAGAAGAAAAACTTTAACACCTCAAGTCACCAGGTCAGGCCGGCAAAGGGCCTGCGTGTGGGGGAGGGGAAGACCGTGCGCCCTGCCGGGGACTGACAGGCACTGTGGCTTGAGCCCTGGGCAGTGTCGTGGGCACTGCCAGTCCCCCAGATGCATGGGGGCGCGAGAGGCGGGGCCTGAGCTGCCCCAGGGTTTCTCGTGCAGCTTCATGTTTGACGCCCCGAAGGGCCTTCGGCCACCCCACAGGAAGCTCCTGGGCTTGGGGCCAGGGTTTTAAATATTCCCACCTATTTCCCGGTTTCATAACAAAACGCCACACTTGGGGAAAGGTCTGGGAGCAGATGTGGCAGAGAAACCCCTCTGGGCGGCTTCCAGGGCCACTCACCCATGGCGTCCTGCACCTGGATGGGGGCCGTGACCTCCGAGGGCTCGCTCAGGCCATGCTTGTTAGCACACAGGACCCGGAATACGTAGGGCTTCCCCTCGGCCAGGTCGAAGACGGCGTAGCGGGGCGAGCGCACGGCCGTCTTGGGGTTGACCCGCTGCCAGCTGCCGCTGCCCACCACCGACTGCGGGGGACGGAAGGACCGGCTGGCGCGGGCCAGTGGCCAGGGGACACCCCGGGGCCCGCCCACCCCCTCTAGGGCACTGGGCAGGGGACGCCCCAGGCCCCGCCCACTGAATTTGGAGAGCTCCGCTGAATTTGACGGGCAGTGAAGCCAAGCAGACAAGCGGGCAAGGGAGGGCTTCCAGCCAGGAAAGGACACGGGCGCTGTCCCGACAGAAGCGGACAATCGGCTGCCAGAACCCAAGGGGCCAGCACCAGAGCCATCGTTTCAGTAACATGGGAGAACTTCGGGCAATGGAGGCCATTCCAGGGGAGCCCTACGTGGCCCAAGAGGGACTGTTCCCAGCTGTGCTGCTCGCCCTGGCGGCTGACAAGGCCGCCCAGCCACATGCCGGGTCAGCCAGGCCGCCCCGGTCACTGAGCGGCCAGCTCTGAGGGACCAGGGGCCACATGTTCTGCTCAGCGTGCCGCGCGCTGCATACGGCTCCGCTGACACCCCAGCTCTGCAGGAGCCGCCCCTCGCCCAACTCTGCAGGGTAAGCTGGCAGCCGTTCCTGTGAGCGTGTCTGTGCAAGTCTGAGCGTGAGTATGTGAGTGTGTCCGAGTATCTGTGAGTGGGAATCTGTGAGTGCAAGTCTGAGTGTGAGTGTGTCTGAGTGTGTGACTGAGTGTATCTGTATATGAGTGTGTGCATGTAAGTCTGTGTGTCTGAGTGAGTCTGTGAGTGCGTGAGTCTGAGTGTGAGTGTGTCTGAGTGGCTGTGAGTGTGTCTGTATGTGTGTGTGTGGATGTGAGTCTGTGAGTGTGTCTGAGTGTGTGTCTATGAGTGCGAGTCTGAGTGTGAGTCTGATTGTGCTGAGTGTCCGTGAGTGTGTCTGAGTGTGAGTGTGCACACAGGGCCATACACACCATCTACTTGTCTCTGTCCAGGAATCAGCTGTGACCAGCAGCCTCGGCCCTGCCCTGTCCGAAGTCGCCCCCAGCAGAGACCACAGGGCTGAGAGCACAGCAGGATTCGTGGCTCCCCAGAGAAGGCTCAGCCTGGGAGCCAGAGTGTTCCCCCAGGGAGGGCCTCAGCCCCACCCTTCACTGAGCTTCTGGGACGCAGAGACGAGGGGCCTGCTGGATGGCTGCAGCAGGGACCTGGACATGCTTCCCAGCGCCCACCTCCCTCGGAGACCCACCCACTCCTGCCCCTCAGCCAGCCCCCCCAGCATGGCGGGAATGTGGGCGGTGGAGCATGTCCCGGGGTGTGGTCAGAGAGTTGCTCCCCAGAAGGCAGCGGGTGATGTCTGGTGAAATCCCGGGGACCCGCCACCCTCTTAGAGCATGGCGCAGTCACAGGGTCTCAGCAAGGCCAGGCAACCTTCTCGATGAAATACGTCAAGGACTCCTTGCCCCGGGGGACCGGGGGCTCCCAGCTCAGGACCACGTAGGTTTGGCTGGTTTCTGAGGCGTGCACGTTGGTGGGAGGACCTGGGATCTGCACGTCGCCTGGGAAACAACAGAGTCCAGAGCCCAGGTGAGCCCAGTGAGCCCAGGTGAGCCCAGGTGAGCCCAGGAGAGCCCGGGTGAGCCCAGTGAGCCCAGGAGAGCCCAAAGAGCCCAGGTGAGCCCAGTGAGCCCAGGTGAGCCCAGGAGAGCCCAGTGAGCCCAGGAGAGCCCAGGTGAGCCCAGGTGAGCCCAAGGCAAACAACTCGCAAGGCTGTCCCCGGAGCAGCGGTCAGGGCCACAGCCAGCATCGGGAAAGACTAACCCAGAAGCTAGTGGAGCTTCAGCGGAAGGGGGAGACTCGCCCAGAGAAACAGGGCCTTGAAGCAGACCAGAGTCGCCTGCAGCCAGGACAAGCGGGGCAGGCACGGAGGGCCAGGCTTCAGACCCCAGGCCCTTGCCTCATCTCCCGGCTGACCACGACCACTCACGCTCGGAGACCTGCAAAGCCCCTGCGTTTTGCCACCCTGGATCATGCAACCACGTTCAAAGCTCTGAAACCTCTGCTGAATAAATAGTTGGGACCCTGGAGCAGGGGCCACAGCCTCCTGCAAGGAGCGTTGAGACTGTCTGCCGTCCGAGGTGCTCCCGCGCCTGTCTTTTCCGGATGGAACACCAAGTGGGGGCCGCCTACACAGGCTTCCTAAGGGGCGGGTCTCCACACCAGGCCCAGCCCTGCCCCCACAGGGTGGGGTCTCCACCCCACACCCAGCCCTGCCCCCCTCTTGTCGCCCCTCTCCCCCCACAGCCCCACCCCGGGTGTGGGCAGTGATGCAAGCAGTAGCCCCTTACCTTCCAGCTCATCCTCATAGATGACGATGTCTTTGTCCCCCTCCAGATGGACCGCTGCGGAGAGAAAGACATGCCAAGTCAGCACCAAAGTTTTCCCAAGAGCGGGCATGGCCTGTAGGAGAGGCCGAGTCACCACTGTGCGGTGGGCGCTGCGCTCACCCTGGGCTGGAGCAGCCCACACAGTGCCCCTCGGCCTCCCTTCTGAACGACATCCCAGCCTGGCCAGTGGGGAAGGTAGGGTGGCCACTTGGACCACAAGGCAAGGGCGGGCCTTGCAGGAGCCTGTGCTAGGTGAACTGAAAGCCCAGGGCTGAGGCCTGACCCCATCTGTGTCCTGCTGCACTCAGATCAGCCACCCCTGAGCCAGGCTGATGAGGTGCCACGGAGGCAGTAGGGACCGCGAGGGTGACCGGCGTGGCCTCTGAGGTGAACAGCAGCCTGGAGGCTCCTGGAGGGACGCCGAGAGGACCCCGCACCGGGCCGGGCTGTGCTCCAGGGGTGGGGCAAGGGAAGCACCCCAGCAATGCCATCAGCCAAGCGGGCCACCCACCTTGCAGCCGTCTGAGGTCGGCGGGGTCCAGGGCGGCCACAGCCCCCGAGGCTCTGGAGGGCCTGCTGACGCCCGCACTGTTGACCGCCCGCACTCGGAACAGGTAGGAACGGCCTTCACAGAGCCCAGTCACAGGGTACTTGCAGACTTTCACCGGGGCGTCGTTGCACTGCACCCAGTTGTCAGTCCCTACCTCGCAGCTGCGATCAGGGAGAAGGCGGGGTGCAGGGAGTCAGGCAGCTCGTGGGGAGAGGCTGCACGCAGCATGTGCACACGGATGTGCACATACATATGTGGTGTGTATGCGTGTGGCGTGTATACAGTGACTGCACACATGGCATGCACACACGTGTGCAAGACGTATTCAGTGTCCACGAAGGCATGTGTGCACATCGTTGCACATGGATGGTGCAAGCCTACATGTGGTGCTTACGCGCTGCGTGCACCATCGTCACCGTGCGTTCAGTGTGTACACTGTGTGTGCACAAGTGTAACCTGCAGCCCTCTCAGGAACTGGCTGCCGGCCCTAAGCCGCCGACTTGCAGCTGGGGATCCATTTCTGCCGAGCACTGACCAGGGCCGGGCCCACCCCCAGGAAGGCGCCAGCCCCTCTCAGGAGCCGCCCACGCCGGCAACCCTCCTGCCCACGCCGGCACCCTTACCGGTCGACGAAGTAGCCGATGACCGGGCTCTGGCTGGTGGTGTTGGGCGGCTTCCAGGCCACGATGACGTAGTCCCGGTTGGCGTCAAGACACTGCAGGTCCATGGGGGCGCCGGGGGCGCCTGTGACCAGCGGGTCAGCGTCTGGGGACAGCGAGGGGACACGGTCCATCCAGTCCTCTCAGCTGCCACCAGGGGGCACTGACGGGCAGGTGCAGGCTGGGCCTGGGCCCAGCTCTGAGAGTCCCCAAGATTGGACCCAAACGTGGAGCCCCCGTCTCGATGCCTGTGTCACCTCAGCTCAGGTTGTCAAAGCTTAATAATGAGAAGAAAACGTGGCCTTTTCAGCAGCCGAGAAACGGCACCTTAAAAACTACCATTTCAAATTCTTAGAAACTCTGAGGATAATTTTCTTCTCCACTAGCTGCAAGCATGCGATCAGCCATCCTTGCTCCTGCCCTCCAGTGTGCCGTGATGTCAGCACTGTGGGGTGCTGCACCCAGATTTTAGCTGCAGAACCTTCTGGAAGGCCGGCCTGCTGAAAGTGGGCGGTCCTGTCCAGCGGCTGCACTTCTTCAGGTTCTTGCTTCCTGCAACTTCTTGCTCAAGTGCCCCAGTGAGAAGCCGAGGACTCCCTGACCACTGGCCATGTCCCTCTCGCCTGGACACCAGAGCAGTCCGCAGAGCAGTCTGGGCGACCAAGCTGCGCTACCAAGCTGCGCTGAGTCAGCAGCTGGAGCCCACAGGGCACACCACGTCCTCAGTGGAAGCTTGTCACCAGGGCCCACGAGCTGACAGAAATGGGGGGCAGGCGTCTGAAGTCCCAGCCTGAAGTTCACACCCCCAGAGTTGCTGGTGGGTGGGGCGCAGGCGGGTCTATTTAAGCTTCTTTTTAAGCAGAAAATCCCCTGACAATGCAGCCCCCCCACCTGCTTCATGCTGTGAGATGACGGGTCTGCTCTGGGGAGACATATTTATAGGGGGGTATTCAGTCACCTGCACTGGGGATGGGGACGTGTGGGGGAGCAGAGTCCCAGAGCCCCGGGTGACCTGAGGGGAGCAGCCACCAGCTACTGCAGGGATGCGGTGACAGGGGTGGGGGGAGCCACACAGCAGCGCAGGGGTGCGGTGATGGGGCTGGGCGAGGCACTGGGGGGTGGGAGCCACGCCGCAGCGCCAGCCGATGGAAGGGGCCCCGCCTGGCGGCCTCCACCTGTGCCCGCCGAGCCGGGGCAGCGGTGTCCTGGGCAGAAGCAGGAGGGTCGGGGGCCGAGAGGAGAAGAGCCCCCAGAGCCGCCACCCCGGAACGCCGGGAGCACGAGGCCCAGCCCCACCGCGCCCAGAGGGCCCAAGACGCCGGCCTCGCGCCGCCTCCGGGGCTGCAGCGCGCTCGCCTCACGCGGCCTCGAGGGCGCCGCACCCCACGTGCGCGTGCGCCCGACTGCGCTGCGCTGTGCGCGTGCGTGCATCGCGCGGCGCGTGTGTGGCAGGAGCACACCTACACGCAGGTAGGCTCGCACGGGGCCGGCCCGCGCACAGGCGCGCCCACGGGGGGGGGGGGGGGGGGGGCGGCTGCGGAGGGGCCTCCGGGCTGCGCCGAGGGCCGGCGCCAGGGACCCAGCGGCGCCAGCGGTGCCCACGCGGAGGGGGGATGGCGCCCACTGCCCCCCTTGGCAAGCCTGCACCCCGCGGTGCCGGGGCGGGGAGGGGGGGTGCGGGTCCTGACTTGGGCCGGGCACCTCCTGCTGACACCCTGCCCCGCCCCTCACGCCCAGGCCCCGCCCCACGCCCAGGCCCCGCCCCCACGCCCAGGCCCCTCCCTCAGTCCAGGCCCCGCCCCTCACGTCCAGGCCCCGCCCCACGCCCAGGCCCCGCCCCACGCCCAGGCCCCGCCCCACGCCCAGGCCCCGCCCCTGCCCGCCGCCCGCACCTCTCACGAAGAGGAAGGCGCTGTGCTCGCTGACGCCGCCCCGGGACTCGATGCGCAGCGTGTACAGGCCCTCGTCGTCCTTGTGCAGGTGGCTGAAGCTCAGCGAGGCCTGGCCCTCCCCGAAGAACATGCTGGTCCACTTGGACTCCCGCAGCAGCACGTCTGCGGGGCGGGCGGCGGCGCTGAGCCCGCGAGGCCCGGGGGTCGGCGCCGGGGGCCCCGCCCGGGGAGCCGCCGCCAGCGCGCCCGAGAGGCCGGTCACGGCCCCCACGCGGCCGGGCGCTGGCCGCCCCGCCCCGCCCGCCCCTGCCTGCCCCGCCCGCCCCTGGGGCCCTGGCCGCCCGGACATCCGGACCAGGCCCCGCCCCAGGCGCCCCTCAGCCGCCCCTGCCTGGCCTGGGGGCCGCGAGGACGCCACGCCCACACCGACTCGGGGTCCCCGTGCCCGGACGCCGCCCCCCGGCCCGCTCACCGTCCCGGTACCACTCGGCCCGCGGCCGCACCCGCTTCAGATCCGGCGTCACCAGCAGCTTGCACTTGAGGGTGACCGTCTCGCCTTCCCTGCGGAAGGTGACCCCGAACTTCTCCAGAAACTGGACGTCGAAGTGGGTGTGGGGAACCACAGAAGACAGCGGCACTGTGCGGAGAAAGCGCACCCTCACGGGAGGCCGGGCACACCCGCCGGGGCACCGCGGCACAGGGGACACGTGGGGACACGCGCGGGGACGCACGGGCCTCGGGACTCCGCGGCCGCCCTGGCCGGGGCCACCTCAGTGGACCCAGACCTTCCTGTCCGGGCTAGGCGCCCCTGGGCCCGGAGGAGACTGGCCTGGCCTCCCGCGGGCAGGGGCCTCGCACACAGGGACCTCGTGCTGACCCGTCAGCCTGTGGACCGGCGGGCGCGGCGCTGCTCCGACGCCGCGCGGTGGGAGGGAGGGCACCGGCGCGCACCCTTGCTCAAGGACGTCGCCTGGGAATGCGCAGGGGGAGCAGGAAACGGGGCGCACGTCCAGGGCGGGGACTGGGCCTGGCACGCTCAGGCCACACCTCGGGCTCTGAAAAGGCCTGTGCGTCCCTGTGCATGTCCCCAAGGCCTCCGAAACATGATTCTTTTAACACAGGACGCACACGTGATGGGGAGTCCCACGGAGTGGAGCGGGTCCTCGTCCCCATGGAACCCTGCAAGACACGGCAGTGGGCGGGCGTGGGCGGGCGCAGGGCAGGCGGGCACGGGGCGGGCGGCACCCTGGCCCTCACTCACTTCTCACCACCACCGCCGCACTAGTGGACACCTGGCCGTGCGCGTTGGTGGCCACTGCCGAGTAGGTCGCGGTGTCGTCGAAGCTCGCCCTGGAGGGAGAGCCAGCTGGTGCCACGGGGGCGGGGTGCGCCAGGGGTGCGGCGCATGCGGGGGAGCGGAGGGGGACACGCAGAGGGGGACGTGGGGCCCATGCAGTAGGGCAGGTGCGGCTGGGGGAGGGGGTTGCACTGTGAGGCGCAGGCCCTGGCAGAGGTGGGGGCAGGCGGCCCCCCACAGGGGGATGGGGGCACAGCAGGAGGGAAGAGCAGAGGTCCAGGATGCTGCCCCTGGACCTCGCAGGACCCTCCCTAGGGCCTCCTGTTCCCAGACCTCCAGGGTGACTCTGGTGGCCAAGGAATGGGTGGGGCGCTTGGAGTGAGCCGGAAGCATCTGCCTCACTGGGATGGCCCAGCAGCTGAGGCCCCACAGGCAGGTCTGAATCCCGCACACCTCTTCACCTAGAGGTCACCCCGCCCACAGACTACTGCACCCATCCCTCAGTGCCCCTGGGGCTCTCCTACCCAGGAAGAGGGGTGAGGACTCCCCAAGTCCCACAGAACCAGAGCAGCGCCAGGAACCAAACATTCTGGCACGGCCAGGCACATGGCTTGGAGACAAGCAGTGTCTGTCCTGCCTTCCCAGACGGTGGGGCTGTGTCAGAACCCCAAACACCATGGGAAGGTGCCCTGCCCCCACCGCTGGGCACATCCGAAGGAACCAGGAAGGGCCTGGCTGGCAGCCTCTCCAGGCGCCCTCTGCCTGCACCAGCGGCAGCCCAGGTGGGCAGACCCTGTTCTCCCTGATGTGCCCCGTCCTCACAGAGAACCGGCCGGCAGGGATGCAAGGAGCAGCAGGGACACCAGGCTTCTGTCGAGCGCAGGGCTGCCTGTTTAGGCGGCTGGAACAGCCTGACCATGTCCCGCCCTCCCCCTGCGATTCCCGGGCGCCCAGGGCGTGGGGGGTGTGACGCAGAAACCCACGGGGGACAGCGCTGCCTCAGCCGGCCACAAGGGCCTCTCCCCCGCAGTGCTGAGCTTTATTCCTGGCTCATCCTACAGGGGTGCATCTCTTCTAACAGTGAGGCCCCTTCTTTCCCTGTAGGCCTCCACACTTTACTCAGCAATAACCCCCACTAGCGAGGCCACACCAGGCTGGAGAAGGCGCGCTGGCACCCCGAAGGTGCAGCTGGGGCCCCCAGAAGCTGCAGCAAATGGGAGAGGCCAGTGTTCTGGAAAACTGCGTGTCAGGGGCTGCAGGCACCTGAGCTCAGGATGGGCTCCGTGTCCCAGCCCCGAGGACGCCCGCCGGGCTCCACGCCGAAGACCCAGCCAGCACTGCCCTCACCTAGTTAACAGGGTGATGGGCTGGGTTTTCTTAGGGTGCCAGGCACAGTCAGGGCCTCACGCAGCTATGTCTCCGGTGGGTGCAGTGACCAGAGGAGACCTGGAAGACGCTGCTGAGCACCAGGGGTTCCGGCCTACTCTGAGAGGTCTCCTGGCTCTCCCAGGTGCCGTCCCCCACTGCACCTCGCTCAGGCCTGGTGGCTGACGAACTGACCACTGAGGTTGTGTGCTGGCCGGGCTGGGGCCCCAGGACCAGTCACCTCCCTTTCCCTCCCCACCAGTGGCCTGTTTGGCCTTCTGGTCCACCTGAACCGCGCAGGATTGGAGTGTTTCCGTTGCTGCTATTATGGGGTCCCTTAGCTGGGACGGCTGAGGGGAGTCAGGAGGAAACAGGCGTGCGGTAGAGGGGAGAGATGAGGCTGGTGAGGAGGCACAGCGCCAGGCCTCTGGATTCCCAGCTGGGTTTTCAGGGACTTACCACATTAGGGCCTCAGGGAGGGCGGCCTGACACATTAGCACTAATGAGCCTGTGAGTGCCAGTTCCTCTGAGGGCTTAGCGCAGCAGCATACACGGGGCCCAGCACGCAGGGGACCCAGACTCCACCCAGAGATACCAACCCCCACATCTGGGCTCCATGCCTCTTCCAGAGAGGGACCTGCGCCTCACCCAGCTGGTGAAGAAAGCTGAGCCCCTAAAATATCCAGACCCACCCGCTGACCTTCTGGGAAGTCCCTAGGGCAGGGGAGAGGGAAAGGTGGGGGTCTCAGGGGGGAAGCCCAACCTTGCTGCTCCCTCTCTTCTCTGTCCCACGTTTCTACTGCAGAAGGTGCCTGGGAGCCCGCAGCATGCAGACGCCTTGGGGGTGTCTGGGGAGGGGGGAGGGGCCACAAGGGGGCGCTGGACAGTGTGGACAGGGGAGCGCGTGAGGGTCGTGCCCAACTCAAGACAACCTCCTCGGGAACTGAGGTTGTGACCTTTGACCCACACGCCTGCCCCCAGCCCCCACCTCACTGCCCCCCCCTCCCCAGGGCCCAGGGTGTTGCTTTCTGCCTGGACCTGTTCCCAGCAAAGGAGAGTTTCCTTGGTCTCAACTGGCACAAATGTCCCTGGGGCACCTGCAGCCCCAGAGTCTGGTTTGCAGCCCCACTCAGACTGCTGAGGGGGACACCCCACCCGGTCTGGTGAAGTGGCAGAGGGCGGGCAAGGGGGGCCAGCACCTCGGGGCTCCACCTGCGCGACCTCCAGGGAAGTGGTGCCGACTCTGGATTGAAGATTTACCTTGAATAGGAATTTGAATATCAAAGTCTAAAAACAAAGTGTGGGCAAGGTCCGCGGGCAGGGGGTGAGGGGCCTGAGGGGTCGCGGGGCACAGAGGGCAGCGCCCGCCACTCAGGCCCAGCCGGGCTCCTGGGGAGGCAGAGCCCACCGTCCGGATCCCAGCAGGGGATCCATGAGCACCTCATGAGCGTGGGAAGGAGCGCGGATCACAGTCCATGCAAAGGGCCGAGAGCTGCCGCGGGAACGTCAAGAATTTGGCAGCAGAGGCCGCAGGGCCTGCCCGGCGGTGCCCGCGAGCGCGCTGGGGGCGGGGCGCACCGGCGGGGTCGGGTGACCAGGACTCAGCACTTGGACTCCGGGCCGACAGGTGCTGCGCCCGCGGCCCCAGCCCGACGGGCTGGCGTTCCCCCCACAGACACCCCGGTGGACGAGAGCCAGAGAGAGGCCAATCTCGGGGTCCCTTCCCCAAGTCCCCCAAGTCCCCTGAGCTGTGGCGCGGCGCGCACCCCGTCTGAGCCCCTCGGCACCGGCTGACTCGCTCCCAGGCCTCGGGGCAGCCGACTCCGGCCCGCACTGACCGCGGGT
Organism: Talpa occidentalis; assembly: GCF_014898055.3. Taxonomy (NCBI): domain Eukaryota; kingdom Metazoa; phylum Chordata; class Mammalia; order Eulipotyphla; family Talpidae; genus Talpa; species Talpa occidentalis. Next base: position 148,497,565 of record NW_023604295.1, on the reverse strand, counting down.
CAGCGACGGAGAGCAGCCCCGAGAACACGCTCCCGCGGGCAGCCGCCCCCCGCCCCCCAGGAGCAGGCCTGGGAGAGGCCAGCCCGCGGGAGCGAGACCCGCCCGCCCAGGCCCCACCTGCCCGGCCCCGCCCAGGCCCCGCCCACCCGGGCCCTCCTCGTGCGGCACCCCCATTCCCCCCCCCCCGCAAATCCTAAGGACCCCTCACCGCGTCCAAGTCCCCGCAGTGGGGCGCAGCCCCGGGGACCCCGCCCAGCGTCGGGGAGCGCCCTCGTGCAGGGAGGGCGGGCCGGGGCCGGGGTGCCTCACCTGTTGATCTCCAGCGTGTGCACCCCGTACTTGCTGTCGATGCGGTACCGGCCCGGCTCCCCCGCCTGGCAGATGAGGCTGCCGTCTTTGTACCTGGGGGCGAGCGGCGTTCGGGAGCCCGCGCACCCCTGGGCCAGCGCCTTCCCAGGCCAGGCGGGCGCGGGGCCCCGGGAGGGGAGGCGCGGGGAAGGCCCGCTCGGCCTGACCGCGGCGGCCCCGGAGGGTGTGGCCGGCGTCGGCCGCCCCGGTCCTGCCGCCCGGCGACACCCCTCGGCCCGACCCGGGCTTTGCCGTCGCGCCGGGTGTGGGGGCGCAGGTGCCGGGAGCGCGCCACGTGCAGAAACGGAAACGCCCCGGACAGGTCAGCCTTGAAGACCGTCTGAACAGGGCGCGGAGACCGCGGGCGGCGGCTCAGGGCCCCGACGGAGCGCCGAGGTTGAGGGCAGCCTGGCCCGCCGGGGAGAGCAGGCGGCCCTGCCCGGGCGCCGGTTTCGCAGTGAGGCCCGGGCGCGCTGTGGAAGCGGCAGCAGCGGGGGGCAAGCGGGGCCACGGGGGCGGCCGCCCAGCTCTCCAGAGGCGCCTCGGGCAGCAGCATGGGCAGCGCAGCCCGCGACACTGACTCGCGCCCTCGACACCGAAATGGAAGGCCTGGGTCCCTGACGGCCTCGCCCATCGGGTCCGTGCACCCCACGACCCCTGAGCACCCCGCCACCCCTGCACCCCGGCCCTGCATCCCCCGCCCCGCGGACCCGCGCCGCTCACCACTGCACCACGGGCGTGGGGAAGCCCTGCACGGTGAAGCAGAGCGTCACGGACATCCGCTCCCACACCGTGTGCGCGCGCAGGCCCACCAGGATCTCGGGGGCCCTGCGCATGGCCATGTCCGACACGCGCCGGTCCCAGGAGCCCGCGTCCTCCACCTGCGGGAGCAGCGGGTCGGTGCGCAGCGGGGGCGCGGGCGCCCCAGCCCCGCGCGGGGCCTACCAGCCGCTGGAAGCTGTACTGGTCCAGCTTGTCCCGGGCCTGGGCGCGCGCCAGGTGCACGCTGTCCTCCATGCGGGCCAGCTCGCCCAGGAAGCGCCGCCGCTTGGCCTCGCCGTAGGCCGCCGCCGCCGACCGGAACCTGCAAGCACAGCCCCTGAGCGTGTGGGGGGGGAGGGGCGGGGGGGCGCAGGGGGGGCCTGAGGCGGACCCCGCGGGCCGGAACAAGGGAGGGAGGCCCCTCCCAGAGCGTCCCCTCCCAGAGCTCCCTCCTCCCACAGCGCCCCTTCCAGAGCGCCCCCTTCCCAGAGCTCCCCCCTCCCAGAGCGCCCCCTCCCAGAGCGCCCCCTCCCAGAGCGCCCCCTCCCAGTGTGCCTCCCCTCCAGAGCACCCCTCTCCAGAGCACGCCCATTCCAGAGGGAGGGTGGGCAGGGCCTGTACAAGACCTGCTTAGGAGGGACCCACTCTCTCCTTACACCAAAAAGGGGGTCCCGGCCTGGGCTCCCCTGGGTGTCAGGGCTCCACTATTTGCTGGAGTTGGGGTGCCCTTCAGGTGCGGGTCCTCACAGACAAGCAGCAGGTGCTGGACACACGCAGGCCCAGAGGACCGCTCCCAGGCCGCAGACGCCCCCCAGCGGGGTGAGCACACCCCAGCGCCCCCACACTCACCATGAGGGCTGGGCACTGGGGCTGGACACTGGCAGGAGGGCAGCGGGGCAGCGCCCAGCCCACAGGACCTGGCGACCCTGGGCTCGTCCACCCCACAGAGGGAGCCACGCCCGCAGCGCTTTCCCCCTGGAAGAACTGGGCCGAGGGCGCTCGCGGGAGAAGGAAGGGCAGCGGACCGCGGCGAGAGCGCCTTCTTGTCACCAGCCGCCCAGCGGCCGCCCGCCCACGGCCCAGGCAGGGTCCCCAGGCGCCCACCTGCCCCTCTCCTCCGGCTCCTCTGGCTTCTCCGGCTCCTCCCCCGCCCAGGAGGTGTCCAGCCGCTTCTTGCAGACCCTGCAGGTGGCGCCCCCCAGCGGCAGCAGTGGGGAGGCTCTCTGGGAGGACCACGCCCCCGAGGAGGACTTCTGGGAGGACGACTGGGTGGAAGCCCGCCTGGCAGACAGGGGACGCAGCAGGCGGTGAAGGAAGCGAGCACACGCCATGCACACGCACTGGCTAGCACACATGCAAGTAGTGTGCACGTGACCACCTGTGCACATGGACTGCACACAATCCCCTGCATGCACACGCAGATGCACGTGTGTGCTGGCAAACAGACATGTGCACGTACGTGCATACATGGAAGCTGCCTCACACATGTGTGCACAGTGCGTGTATGCACACATGCGTGTGTGCATGTGCACCCACTATCTGTGCACTGCCTTTTGCGTGCTCAAACACGGGTACACATGTGTGCATGCTTAGGAGGGACCCACTCCCCTCTCCTTACACCAAAAAGGGTGTCCCCCTCCTGTGCACACACACATGCACACCCACTGGCAGTGAACACATGTGCCTGTCAGCATGAGCCATCCTTAGCGGCTTTGCAGACCGTGAGCCCCAGTGGCCCCCGCAGCCCTGGCCCCGGGCCACGACGCCTGTCTGCATGATCTGGAGCTCCCTGGGACCGGGAGGGGCCGTGTTTGGCTTTGTTTATTGCAGGGATGGCAACGGGACACAGCACCGAAGGCCGTTCTAAATATAGGGTTCCAGGGACCCCTGCCAAGCGCCCCAGGCCGCCGCATGCCCTCACAGCGTGTCCTGGGCCCCTCACCCTGTGGCCGCAGCTCCCCGCGTGAGGCGGGGCTGTGCGCCAGAACCCCATGGGGTGGCCAAGCCAGCCGCCAGGCCGTGAGTCCCGCACCAGCATAGCTGCAGAGTGCCACGGACAGTCTTGCCCGGCCGCCGACTCCCGCCACCACCTTCTCCTCAGCCCCTTCCCGAGCCCTTGCTCAGGGAACTTTTTAGATCAGCTCTGGGAGATCCACAGCCCTGGCACTCACAAGGGTGGGTGAGCTTGGGCGACCAGGCAGCAGGCCTGGCCCGCGGGGATGCGGAGGGTTCCTGTGTCATGGGCTCTGGGTCTGCTCCTGAGTCCACTCACCTTTTCGCTGTGTATTCATCCAGAAGGTAGCGCGTCTGGATGTTGCGGTAGGACTGGTCGAAGTGCCTGTGCCTCCGCTGGTGGAAGGGCATGGTGAGGAGCGACATCCTGGAGTCCACCTGGGAGCCAGGAGAGGGGCTGAGCTCCCCGCCCCGTGCCCCAGCTCCCACAGGGCACGGCAGCTCCAGCTCACAAAACCCAGCCCTGCAGGGCGAGGCTGGGTGGGCTGGGCACCAGGGCCCGCTGCCTCCTCTGGGAGGGCTTTGTGGGGGCCCCGGCCACGTGGAGAGGCCTGGGTCTAGTTCCCCAGACCAGGAGGGATTGACCTCCACCTCAGCCAGGGGGTCAGGCACCACCAAGGTCACCTGTGGCATCTATTTCCCCCATATTAGAAAAATGCTAACCTGCTGGGTGACCGGGCTATCCCCAAAATGCCCTAATGAAGACAGCACCCCTAAAGCCCCACCATAAATGTCCCAAAGGCATGAGGGAGCTCCTCCAGGCCTGGCCAGCTGTGCCTGGGCTAGAGAACCTGCACGGCCTTCAGGGAGGCGCTGGGAGGAACACAGGGCAGCCAGGGCTGTGCGAGACATGCCCCTCACCGCCCACCAGGCCCCGGAGTCAGCAAGCCCCACAAATACACAGCCACAGCCATCCTGTCCTCGCGGTCAGATTCCCTCATTCACCAGAACCCTGGCGGGGCAGAGACAGGGAGGGGACACAGTCCCCTGGGCGGGGACACAGTCCTGGGCGGGGACACAGACAAGGAGGGCTTGGGAAGGACCAGCACAGCAGTCACTGGGCTCCAGACCTGGGCCTCCAGACCTCGCCAAAAGGCTCATCTCGACATGTCTGCTAAGAATCACGGGCCCACTGGGGGTCCGGCAGAGACACAGCTGTAGATAAAACCAGTACCCACCGTCACGACTGTCACCCACCCACACTCAAGAGCAAAGGGCTCCCGTCGACAGCAAGGGGCTGGACTCTGGCCCGCATCACCGTGGCCTTGGCTACCCTCTGTCCTGTCCCACTGGGGCCCACTCTGGTCCCCGGCAGCCAGCTCTGTGCTGGGACCAGCCTCCCTGGCACACCCTGCCCCTCGCCTGCTGCTCTGCAGAGACAGGGCCTAGAGCCCGCGCCGCCCCAGGGGTCTTCCCCTGGAGGAGGCCGTGAAGGCCCCGCCCACAGCCACTGCCCCGAAAAGCCCTGGAACCCCGAGACCTGGGGTAGCAGTGCAGACGAGCACACATGGGCCCAGGTGCTGCGCCTGCCAGGGCGAGGGCGCAAGACTGAGCGGCGGCCGGCGACAGGCCATCTTGAAGCCCCGAGTGCGTCCACATGCTTGGTGCCAGCACCAGCTCTGCTCCAGCCCCGCGCAGGGCCCCGCCCACCAGGAGGGGCTGGCCCTCGCCGAGGAACCCAGCCTGCACTCCTGTCCAGGGACGTCACCTCCAAGCGGTGTCCGGGGCCGCTCCCGTCTCAGCAGCAGAGCCACGGCCGTCCTCAGCAGGGCCTGTCACCTGGAGGCGACCCGGCAGCCGCAGGGCAAAGCCCGGCTTCCCCAAGACGCCCGTGCAGGCCGCCCTTGGCTGCGGCCACCCCGGGACCAGGGTCTCGCCTCTGCAACGGGACTTTCCCGGGACAGAGTGTGGCCAGCTTTGCACGTACACGTGGGTTTTCCCCACAGGTGTGGTCAGATTTGCACACACAAGTGTGTGTCATTCTGTCCTGGTTGACAAAACCCCTCGCCCAGGAACAGGGACCCCCGCTGACTCAGCCCCCAGCCCACTGTCCTCACGGGACATGCTCGGGAGGACAGGTGACACCAAGGCGCCCCAAGCCCGCAGCCGGGGACCCGGCCCCCACCGGGACCGCCGCACATCCGTGACAGCTCAGCCCCGGCTTCCATGCCAGCAAGAATTCTGGCTCGTGACACGCGTCACGCAAAGCACAAAGCATTTAGTCCATTTCATATAGAAGCTGCGGTGGCCATGCAGACGGGCCGGGGGTCTGGATGGCCACCCGCAGCTGCTGGCTGGACCCAGAGCAGCTGGGCCCTGGGTGGCTTCGGCCCAGCTCCCTCTCACCGGCGCCAACGTTTCCCCAAAGAGACCGGGAGCAGACGCACCCGTGACAGCGTCGTCGGTGACACAGCGAGCAGTCGGCTCAGAGTGGGGCTCGGAGGGAGAGCCAGAGACCGGCCGCCTCTCCCCGGCCTGGCACTGAGCTCCTGCTGGGCTGACCGGGCCAGGGACGCGGGCCAGGACACCGGCAGATGCAGAGAGCCCGCGACAGAGCGGCAGTGGCAGGAGACGCTACTGCTCCATCGGACTCTCCTTCGCCCGGTTCCCCCGAGAGCAGCACTGTCCCTGGCCAGCTGCCGGCTCAGGCCCAGCTGCGGGTGGGGTCTCCTGGGCTCGCTGCCCCCACCCAGCAGGCTCGCGTCCAGCCCGGGCCAGTGGCGCCACAGCGGGTCAGGCTGTCAGAGGGGCAACTTGAGGACTACGGGGGCCGGATACTCCAAAAAGCCAGCAAGGAAACAAGTCTGAGACGATGTCGCTGTGGGAATGGGGAGCAGAGGCGCCCCCCCAGCCCCCGCAGGGTGACTGGTCTCGCCCAGGAAAGACCCCACTGCCGCCCACTCTCTGGCCTGACCCCACAGCGGCCTGGATCCCAGCGAAAGTCACGCCTCCCGCCCCTGAGTCAGGGACCTTCAGGAAACACTTCAAACCCAGAAATGAGAGATGCAAATCCTCCAGCAGGTTCTGGAATATTCTAACAGCAAAGGCAGGGCTGCGGGAACGGAGAACGTGGCGGCTGGGACACCGTCCGGCCGGAGCGGCTCAGGCCCAAGGGCTCGCGGGCTCTCTGCATCTGCCGGTGTCCTGGCCCGCGTCCCTGGCCCGGTCAGCCCAGCAGGAGCTCAGTGCCACCAGCCCTGCCTGGCCAGCCCCCTCCCTCCGAAGCCCATCAACCCAGGGCAGAGCCCGACCCGGGGCCTACCGCAGAGCAGAGGCGGCAGTGAGGGCACCAGCTGCAGCTGCGTTCAGGCCAGCTCGCCTGCTGGCCGCGCTATTTATGGACAAGGCGTCCACCCCCAGCTTGTGGGGGCATCGTAAATCAGGCCTGACGTCTGTGGGAGGGAAGTTGAGGGGAGGCTCAGGACCAGGCTCTGCTGGGGGGGGTGGGGAGACCTGCAGCCACTGGCCGAGGAGGCCACCGCCCTGCTGGCACCTGGCAGGGTCTGGGAGGCGGGGCAGCAGGAGCTCCCACCCGCGGGGAGCAGGGGGTTCTGGAGCGGAGGGAGTGTGGCCTCAGCCCGGGGCTCCCATGGAGTCAGGTTTGCCTTCACCTCGTCACCCTTGGGCTCCAGGGGCTGCTCCTGGCTGACTGAGCAGGAACCGGGCCTTATTTATAGCTATTACCACAGCGGCAGTGGCACTCCAGGCCAGGTGCCTGGCCCGGCACAGCATGTGTCCAAGTATAAATAACATGGCTGGCACGCCTGGCCGGCAGCCACCTGTCCTGGCCCCGCCACAGCCCACAGGCGCCTGAGGCTGGCCCCTGGCCGGACCAGGCCTTGAGGTCTTGTGCCCCCCACCCCAGGACACACGTGATGACCTCTGTGCTTTCAGTTTGCTACAGACACTGGAGGGGACACTGCCTGAGGGCCTAAGCACCCTGCCCCCTGCCACTGACCAGGTGGGGGCATGATGGGATTTACAGACACGGGCAGAGGCCCCACCTCACCTCTGCGGGCTTCTGCTCAGGCCCCTGAAGGCGCCCCTGGCTCTGGCCCCCTACATTCCCATAGGCTGACCTTCTATCTTATGGACGTCAGCAGGGGCAGGCACCCCAGCCGGCCCCACACCCAGGTCAGGCCCCTCCAGGGCCTGGGGGCACCCACCCTCATCTAGTCCAGGGCTGTGGGAAGCCTGCCCCAGTCTCTGGCCTCCCTCGGTCACCTGGTGGCCTCGCACAACTGCGGGTCCTGGAGCTTGCAGCAAGCCCCGCCGTGGGCTTGGAAGTGAACCCCCAAGCTTTTCCTCTGCGCCCACTGGGCTTCTCTGATCACACGTGATCAAAACCCAATTCCAAGGGCTGGTCAGTAGGTCTGTGGGTCCCAAAGGGGCATCCGGGCTCCAACCATGGCCAATTGAGGTCAGAGAGGGCTCTGGAAAGAGCGAGGGGCCAGGGCACAGGGCCGCTCCTGGCACCAGGCTACCCCCGTTGTGTCTTGACCCCGCGGGGGAGGGGCAGGTCCCGACCGGGAGCGGCAGGAGCAGCCAACTGCAGTGTACCCCAGAAACCTGGGGCTCGTGTCAGTGTTCCACTGCTGCAACCGGGGCGCCCTCCCCCACCAGAGTCTGCCCCACGGCAGAGCCAGTGCAGCCCTAGGTGCTGGGAGCCCAGCCCCAAGGCCCGGCCCGACTGCGGCCCCTGCTGTCCTAGAGGGCCCGGACACACACAGCCATCGCCCCAGAGGGAGGTCCCGCCACATCCTGCACCTCATATCTGGGGGAGTCCGAAGCCGTCCCCAGGAAGCCCTTGGTGGTAACTGCTCCCACGTCCCTGAGCTCTATCCCTTCTCCCGCTTGGTCTGCAGCTGCCGCGTGCCCCAGCCTCACGCCCTGTGCCCCCACACTGGCCCCCCGCTGGGCAGGCAAGTGCCACCCCGACGGCAGTGCCCAGAGCTGCCCTCTGCCTCCTGCCTTTCCCAGTGGCTGCAGCGCAGACCAGAGGGCCCCTGGGAAATTCCCTTCTGAGCTGCCGTCCACCATCTCGCCAGAGCAGCTGGCCTGGCAGCGGTGCCCCTCACATGCTCCTTCTCGCGTCCCACCTGGACCAGGGGCCTGTCCAGAGGGCAAATCTGAGCAGTCTCCCCCAGCAAGCAAGCTGGGCATGGAGGCCAGCTGGGGGCGCCCGTGGCCTTTGGCGCTGGAGGCCAGGGACATGCCGACTCTGGTTCTCCATCCGGTGCCTGGCGTCTGGCGATCCTCAGCGTTCACAGCTCTCGGCCTCCACACCCCATGCTCTGGGAACCCCGGGTCCTGGCCATGGCCCCCTCCCCGTGCAGGTAGGTGGGGAGCCCGCAGCTGGCTGAGGCCCGCGTGTGAAGGTCGGCAGCTGCCCCACTGCCCGGCTCAGAGGTCAGAGGCAGACGCAGCTTCGCCCAAGGGTCCCACATGGGCCCCGGCTCGGGGGGGAGCCGAGATCCAGCCTCACCACCTGCTGCGCCTTTGGCCCTGGGGCTGTGGGGGCTGGTCACGCGTGCAAGTGCCTGGCATGCAGCATGCTGTCATCGCCCCTGTTTATGGGAGGCTATTTACAGACTCGCCCTCCACCGACGGGCTCTCTACACAATGTCACTGCTGCATCACGAGGCAGCAGGGCTGAGCCAGCGCCAGGGGTCAGGGCGCGCCGCTCCTCGTGCAGCTAATCTGTTGCTGAAGTTGCGGGCGCCCTGGGACGCCGTCCACGCCCGGCCTTGGCGGCCTGGCCGTGAATCGAGTGCCGGATTAGGGGATCCTGCTTGAATCCCAAGACGCTGTGACTTGGGTCCCGGGGCCGTGCCAGGCACAGAGGCACGGCATGGAAGGGGACCAGCAGCCACTGAGACTCGGATCCGGGGCCGGCACCAGCAAGTTCCATCCTGGCTTGTATCAGCGACGGCAGGGGGCGGAGGACAGAAAGGACATGGGGCAGACAGAAGGCATGGACTTGCCCTCCAACGTGGCCCTGGCCCATGGCCACCATGAGCAAGCCCCAGGCAGGACAACCAGATCTTGTGAGCAGGAAGGAGCCCTGGGTCCTGAGGCGGCACCCGATTCTAGCCCACGCAGTCCTGGAAGGGCGTCCGGGGGGGCCCGGGTCTGAATGCAGCCTGTTCCAGCTCTCAGGGGCCTCGGTCTCAGGCAGGAGGGGGCTGCTGGTCCCAGGAGAGCAGACCAGGCCAGCTCGAGGCCTGTGCTGGATGGTGCCCCCATGGGACCCTCCTGTCAATCTGAGCCTGAGCCCCAGGGGGCAGGCCTGGGGCAGGGGCACCAGGGATGGGTGGTGACTTCCCCAGGGACAGGTGCTAGACCACGCCTGAGGCATGGGGGAGACAGGGCCCGAGGGCACAGGGCTGTAAAGGGTCTCATCCTGGGGGAAGACAGGACCAGGTCTTCCCCTGGCCCCCAGATTTCTCGCCCCTAGATCCCCCAAGCCCCAGCTCTCTGAGTCCCCAGCTCCCCAACACCCAGCTCCCCCAACCCCCAGCTGTGCCCTGGCTGCACCCGGCCTCCCGGGCCGTGGGGATGGTGTTAGTGTCACTGGGGTGGACGGGCCTGGAGAGGGGAGCAGGCTGCAGCCCAAGGGCCCAGGTCTTGTCAGAGGAGGACATCCAGGCCAGAGGACCCAGGAAGTGACCGCACGTCCCTCCACAAGCCTCACGGAAGCCGGACCCTGGTCACCGGCAGCCCCGTTCTGACCGAGCCCATAGCCCCACCGCCCAGAGCTACGTGGCCCCATGCTCTGTTGTGTGCCCTGGAGCCAGTGGCATTCCCAGAAGGCCCCAAAACCTTTGTCCGACCTTTGTGAGGCGAAGCAGGAGCCTAAACAGGCCTCGCTGGCCAGTGGCCAAGAGGGTCATGAAGGTAACAGGGCAGTGGGGGGTGGGGGGACAGGCCAGCACGCAGGGCCCCTGGGCAACCCTGTCCCTCCTGGTGTGGGTATGAGCATGTGCATGAGTGGGTGCCAGTGAGCATGAGGGTGTCCTCGTGTGAGGGTCCTGCCCTCACGGAGCGTGGGCCACGGCCACACCCAGGACAGTGCTGCCGACGAGCTGGACGGGCCTCCAGCCTCAGGCGTCTCTCCCCAGGAGGACCTGTCCACCTGAGGAGGCGGAGACCACTTGGGGAGCCCGAGACCACCCGGGGAGCCTGGGGCCCACTCCCAGCCAACCCAGGGATGGCCCCAGGGACGACGGGCCGCGGGGCGGCTGCACCGGGTGCAGGTGCACAGGTGCACAGGTCCTGGCTGGAGGGCTCCGAGGCCAGAGAGGGCAGGAAGGCGAGAGGGGGCAGGGCCTGGCACCCTGGAAGGGGCAGGGCCAGCCCGGGGAGCCCCACTGGGGTCGTCCCCAGAGCACCTCCCCATGGGCCAGGGGAGGCCCCGGGGGCCAGGGCGGTGTCCCGAGGGCCCTGGAGGGGCCTGGGTGACAGCCCCTCTCTGGGTCCAGCTCCCTCCCAGAGGGGAGGCCGCTTGGCACCAGCTGGTGGCCAGGAGCCCAGGGACCCTGCCCAGACAGGCGCCGCCCGCCCCAGACCCCGAGTCCGCGCAGGGTGCAGGGGGCCCCAAGAGCCTTCCAGAGCAGCAGGCCTGCCGGGGGGCCCAGACCGCACCCCGGGTCCTGCAGGAAAACCTGAGGATGCTGGGCTCGCCCCGCCCAGCTGGGGGACCCACAGAGGCCAGGGCCCCGCGAGACCTGAGGCTCCAGAGCCCACCCCAGTGCGGCCGGGGCGTGGACGGCCGGACCCGCCTGTGAGCTCAGGGGCAGCCGAGCACCCAGCGCCTGTGCTGCGGGGCCACCTCCTCACCCACTTTCACAGCTGCAGCCCCCCAGTACCTTCCACTGGGCCTCAAACCAGAACCCCCACCCCTACTCTGTTTCTTCGTTTATTTCAATGCTGCGTTTTATTTCCTGTCTGGTTTCCCTGGTTTTCGCTTGTGAGAGCCCACAAAGGCCTGCGGACTCCAGGGCGCCCTCCTCGGGCGTGGGCGGGGTGGTGCTGGCACGGGACGGTAGCAGTTGGGGCAGGGGGGGGACACGGGTTGGGGGCGCCCAGCAGGGGTGCAGAGAGGTGGGGGTGCGGACAGAGAGCGCGGGTGCGGGGCAGGGAGCCTGGTGTGGGGCGGCGGCCCTGGTGTGTGTCAGCGGGATCAGCTCCCGGGAAGGGGTCTCGGGGCCTCGCCCCCCACCAGGGGATCCCGCAGGAGCCTCTGCCAGGCCCGGAGGCTGATAAACAGCCCGAGGTCGGCCTGGCCTGGGGAGCGGAGAGCCTGGATCTGAAGGTCGCCTGCTGGGCCTCGGGCTCCTGGCCGGGGGCTGCTTCCAGGGGCCACGGAGGGAAGTCCAGGCCTGAGGTGTCCAGAACCATTGGGCCTGGTTCCCAGGAGAAGCCTAGTCCTGGGGAGACGTGCTGGTCAGGGAGAGCGCACAGGGCCTGGTCAGCACTTTCCTGGCCACCACGCCCCGGGCAGAGGGACTGCTTGGCCCCCCACGTTCAGAGGGCATCTGGGCTGGAGGCAGAGGGTGCCTGGGACGGAGGCGGCCACCGCTCCACGGCCACAGGAGCCCTGGAGCAGCCCAGGTCGCCCAGCTGCCCCGGCCTCAGGGACGAACAGGGCGGCCATGTGAAGGCCGTCTGTTGTTAGGAGACGTCGGAGCTAGCAGTGCTGCTGGCCACCCTGCCTCTGCCCTCCCACCGCTGCAGCTGGACAGCCCTCCCCCCATGGGGCGGGGGGCGGGGAGAAGAGCCGGTGCCTGCGTCCCTGGCGCAGCCCCAGTTCCCACAGTCACCCTGGGGCCCAGACAATGGCACTTCTGTCCCGGTCCTGGGGTGGGGGGGGTGGCTGTGACCAGCCAGACTGAGCAAGTGGCCGCACCCAGAGGATCCAAGAGGAGTGACCCGAGTGAGCAGAAATCCCGTGGAAACACACCACCCGCCCAGACCGGCTTGGGCAGCCCAGGACGCGGCGCCATCATGAGGCCAAGCCAGGGCTGAAGCTGGAGTCACAGCGGGTGCCGAGCAGGAGGGCTCCTTGCAGGCCCCGCCCGCCCCCACCGGTCAGGCAGCCCTCACGCTTCGGGATTGTGCTCAGGAAAGGCTAACACGGAATTGCAGAAAGCCAAGTGGATTCAGATCTGACTCTCCATGTGTCTCAGCCCCACCCCTGTTGTGGGGTGCAGGCCCGCAGGCCATCGGGTGGACTGGAAGGCCCACAGGCCTGGAGGGGGGAGGGGAGAGGGAGGGGGTGGTCCAGCCCTCTGCACCGAAGCCCCACCAGGGACTGCCCAGGGGGCACCCCTGGGGGCATGAAGAGCCTCCCACCCCGTCTTCTCCCTTGGCCCTAAGATGGGAGCAGACCTGCCCCCCACCAGTGCCCCAGGCCTCCTTCACCCCACCCTCACCTGGAGTCCTGTCTGCACAGGCACACAGTGCGGGGGTGGGGTCCTCTTCTAGCAGCCCAGGGAGGCAGGTGACACCACTGGGAACAGCTCCAAAAGGCACTCACACTGCTGAGGTGCCCGGGACCTGCTGCACCCCACACCTGGGCCTGCTCCCCAACTGCCGACTTTGAAGGTACCTGGTCCAGAGCAGGCGACAAGCCCTTGGCTGAGGAGTGGGCCTGCACTCGGGGTCACACGGGGAAAGGGAGGTGTTCGCCCCTGGCCCCCTCGGTGTGGGGGAGCTCAGGTGCCTCAACCACAGAACAGGGTGCACACTCAGGGGCCCTTGCCCTGACCGCACCACACAGGGGCAGCTGCCCATCACAGTGGGGCCCAGTGCAGCCTTGGCTCCCGCCTGGGCTGGGGCGCTGTCTGCCAGGAATGGGGGCTCTGCCTTCTGAGACCGCCCGGCTCCCATGGCCACCGTCACACCCAGAACAAGGCCCCATGAGGGCAGGATGCGGGGCAAGGGGCACCCCTGGGGGCACGAAGAGCCCCTCTTCCTGAGAACTGCAGGTGGGGACCCCAGGGACCTGCGAGCCCACGAGGGGTCTCCCACACTGCCTGCAGGGCATGACGGGACAGCTTCCACGGCTGGTGTGCAGCTGCGCGGCCTTGGCGTGAGCTGCTCTGTGGCGGTGGCGGGCGAGGGGCCTGAGGTGCGGGATCCAGCCTGACACAGCAGGGGCGCGGGGCTCGCACCCCACCCCTCTCGCCCGTCTCTGGGGGACACACCAGGCCAGAGTGCTGTTGCTCACGCCCCAGGAGAGCGCCCACAGGCAGCCGCGCCGCCATCCCGGACTGCGCAGGGGACAGGGGAAATGAACAGAGCCGACACGGAGAGCCTTACTCAGGTATTTGTAGCAAAACCGACACAGGTAAGAACTGAAGTCCTGGCAGAAGCATCTCCACAGCAGCCACGCTGCCCAGGGGAGGGAGGCAGGCGCGGGAGGCCCGTCTACCAGCCCGGGCTGGGCTGTTCCAGACCCAGAACAAGGGAGAAAAGGAACCTGTCTCAAGTGCTCCCTGCGGCTCCCAACGCACCAGGCCACGCTTGCCCGCGCCTGGCCCCAGCCCCCGCACCCTCCTCTTCCCTGGAACGCGGCGCCCCAGACACGGAGAGGGTGCAGGGCACCAGCGGGGCCAGTCTCAGGGCCTCACGTGGGGCCATCCTGCTTGATGGCTGGGAGCAGGCCCAGGCCCTGGCCCCACGTGGACGCGTTGGCCCTCCCGCGCGACGCAGAACACGCAGCGTCCTGGTCCGGCCGGCTCAGCTCAGCTCGCAGGCTCCAGGCAGCCCTCACGGCAGGTCCCACGCAGGGGAGCGCCGGATGGCACCCCGGCTGCAGCCGGGGCGAAGCGTCAGCGGCACACCGAGCTGGCCTCGGCTGGGCTGAGCTGTTGGTGAAGGCTGAGGGGTGCCTCCCACGGAGACCACGGTGGCACTGTCCTGCGGGCTGGGCAGGTGAGGGAGGAGAACATGGGTCTGGTCCGTCTTACACCAAAGGCTGTGCATAAACACTACCTCCTAGAGCGAGCACCAGGCCCTCAACAGAGCGCCATGCACTTCAGCTGCCTCCTCACCACGCACCCCACCCCCCACCCCTGCTCCCGGGCTGGCGGTCCTGGAGGCGGGCGGCAGCGGGCAAGTCACAGGCTCTGACGCGCTTACTGCCAGGGAGGGCACCTGCAGAAGGGGCGTGCGCGGCCCCGACGGGCTTCCAGTAACTTCCAGCCTGTGCCCGTCCCGGCACAACCTGCAGATGGACTGGATTCGGAATCTGAGTCAGTTTGCCCTGTTAGCAACAGCTCCCAGAAAGCTCAGCCGAGCGCGAACCCGCCTGACGTGGGGTGGGGCAGAGGAGGCGCTGTCTGGCAGGAGAGGCAGCGGGGGTTGCGTATGCACCGCGGGAGGCCACCAGGTGCTGGCTCCTCGTGGGCGAGAGGCCTGCAGGCTCGCTGCGGATATGCTGCAGGACGCCACCTCCTACGTCCACTTGCTGGTCGCCCTTGGCCATGTTTTCTTCTAAAGTTTGTACAAGTAAACGCCCTCCTCAGATGCCCCCTCGCCTGTCTAAGCGCCGTGTGCGCTCCAGACCTGCCCGCGTTTGCCTCTGGAAGCTGCCTGGAGCCTGCCAGGGCCACTGCGTCTCCCACCCCGCCTGACTTGCAGCGGTGGCTGTGCACGGAGCAGCTGGGAAGGCGCCTCTGACGCAGCCCCCTCTCTCCCGGCCATGCTCCCTCCTGTCCCCCCATCCCGTGCTCCCTGGCTAGCGTGGGGTCTCCAAGCACAACACCCCAGAGCATCTCGGCCCTGCGCCCACAAACGTGCCACTGTCCTTCCCTTGAAAACACTGACTCGGTTCAGGTGGAGGCGTCTGTGCTGGGGGGAGCGAGAGGACCACCTGGCACGGGGGCAGGGCCACCAGGGCAAGTACTTGGCCGCTGTGCCCGCTGAACCCAGACTCGCGCCAGGCTGAGCCAAGTGGCAAAGCCTTCAAGAGCCTCCCTTCCCAGATAGGCAGCGATCTAAACATTGAGCCAAAAAAACGGTGACCCTCCCCGGGGATGGTAGCACAGGCCACACTGCCCACCGCAGGGGCCGGCTCTGCCCCCGGGGCTGCCCATCCCCTGGCCTGGTCCTGCACGCTTGGCCAGAGCACTGCACCTCCCAGGTGCACCCGAAGACGCCCAGGACCCCACGCTCCCTGGGACCCACCCCTTACCTCCAAGCCGCACCCTTTGATTCCACGGACCCCCCCTGCACCCCGGCCCCGGCGCCCGTCCACTGATGCGCATGCTCCATCGACCCGTTCGCCTCAGCGAAGCAAAAAGGACCGCAGGGTGAGGACGGGCCTCACCGCAGCGCCGGCCGTCGCCGAGGCCCCCGCCCCGCCCCCAGCGCGCTCTGCCGGCTGCGCTGCCCTCCCCGCGGGACCTCGGCCGCGCGCCGGCCCCGGGCTGCCCAGGGGCTGCCGCGCCGGGCCCCGCCCGCCCGGCCTACATGGCGGCCTCGTCCCCTCTGCTCTGCTTCTCCTCGGGCAGGTTGAGCACGAAGGGGACGAGCAGGCCGCGGGCGTCCAGCGGGGCTCCGAGCGGCTCCGGGTGGAAGGCGCCCCCCGCGCCCGCCTCCCCGCCGGGCGGGCCGTCGGGCGCCGGCAGGAAGCGCCAGGTGCCCGCGCGGCTCACGCAGACGATGGCGCCGTCCAGGGCGGCGCAGCGGAAGGGCTGCAGGCCCGCGGGCGCGCCGGGCGGCCGCAGGTGCGAGGCGCACGGGCTCCAGCGCTTGGCGAGGCAGTGGTAGCGGAGCACGCGGATGTCGCCCGCCGGCGCGCCCCCCGCGTCCCCGCGGCCGCCGGGCAGGTCGAAGCGGTAGAGGGAGCCGCCCAGCGCCACCAGGGCGGCGGAGCGCTCGCGGCTGCTGCTGCTCGGGCACTCCTGCCACTCGTCGCGCCGCGGGTCGTACTTGAGCAGGCGGTGGAAGAGCGAGCCGCCCGACACGTAGATGGCGCCGTGGCAGGCGGCGGCCTCGTGCGCCACGGCGAAGGCGCCCCGCGGGAGGGGGGCCGCGGCGCTCCAGCGGTCGGCGCGCGGGTCGTAGCGCTCCACGCTCCGCAGGCACTCGCCGCCCACGGCGTACAGGTGGCCGTCCAGGGCCAGCAGCTGCAGCTGCGAGCGCGCCTGGCGCAGCGGCCGCACCGCGCTCCAGCGGCCCGTGGCCGGGTTGTAGCAGAAGACCTGGTCGGACGGGCGCGCGCGGCCATCGGGCCCCGCGGGCCCCAGGCCGCCCGCCACGAAGAGGTAGTTGTAGAGGACGCACAGGCCGCAGCCGCGCGCCGGGGCGCCCTCGGGCAGCCGCGTCAGCTCGCGCCACTCGCCCTCCGCCGCGCGGTAGCAGTAGACGGCCGGGTCCCCGCGGCCGTCCGCGTCCCCCGACGGGCTCTGCGGGCGGCTGCCCGCGAGCTCCGCGCCCGGCCCGAGCGCGGCGGCCAGCAGGCAGGCCCGGCCGGCGCGCAGGCGGCGGCGCAGCAGCAGGTCGCGCTCGGCGCCCGACAGGCGCCCGAAGACGGCGGGCTCGCGCAGCACCTCCAGGTAGTGGTCGCTCATGAAGCGGAGCGCGGCGTCGCGCAGCTCGCTCAGCCGCTGCCGCTGGGCCGCGCTCAGCACGTCGAAGCAGTTGGCCAGGCTCAGCTGCGGGGCCACCGCGTCCGTGGCGCGCTGCGCGGCGCCCGGGAGCTGCAGGCGGCGCGCGCCGGCCACCACCTCGGCCACGTTGTCGGGGCGCACGCCCGCCATGCGCCCGCTGTAGGCGTCCGCCAGCAGCAGCCGCAGCGCCGCGAGGCTCACGCCCTGCACCCGCAGCACGTCCCGGGACGCGCGCGCGCGGAAGTAGTCGCTGCGCGCCGCCAGCACCGCCTTGTGCGCCCGCAGCCGGCGGCCCGACACCTCGAGCACCAGGTCCGGCTCCCCGTGCGCCGCCCCGACGCCGGGGGGCACCGGCGCGGGCTCCTCGGGCTCCTCCTCGGGGGACGCGGCGCCGCTGCCCACCTCCCGCTGCGTCTGCACCACCCGCGGGCCGCGGCGCCGCGAGGGCGGGGACCCCGCTGCGCCCTCAGCCGCCGAGCCGGGAGAGCGCGGCGGAGAGTCGTCGCCGGAGCTGAAGCACAGGGACGCGCGGAGGCTGCAGGGTGTCTGCGCCGGCGACGGCGACGCAGCGCCCGCCCCCGCGGCCTCCCCCCGCGGCGGCCCGTCCTCTCCCGGGGCCCGCGCGGCGCCGCCCTCGCCCCCCGCCCGGCCGCCTCCGGGGTCCGCGCGGCCGCGGTCGTCCACCTCGTAGAGGACGCAGGGGGGCGCCGGGCTCGCCATGGGCGGCGGGCTCCTGCTCGGCAGCCCGGCCGCCCGCGCCCTTTCCTCTGGCTCTCGGCCTTGCAGGCGATCAGGTCCCCGAGGGCGGCTCCGGCAGCCCTTCAGCTGCCCTGCGCCCCGCTCCGCCTGCCAGCCGCGCCCCCGGGCTTCACCCGGTCCTCCTGCCCGCGGCGCTGCTTGGGTGGGAGCACCGGGCAGTCCCTGGGCCCCTGGGCCCCTGCAGAGCACAGCACAGGGCGCGCGGAGACTGTCCTCCCGGGGTCCTGCCGGCCGCCCAGTCACCCAACGTCCAAGCTGCGGAGGACGGGAACCCACTGCGCCCCGGGCTTGTAAAGAGCGCCCGGGCTTCCTTCCGGCGACTGCTGCTGCCAAGGCTAGCGCCCGGGGTGGCTCCTGCCCGCCGCTGCGGGAGCTGCAACCCGTGTCCGGTGGGGAACTGCTGAGGGCCACGCCGGGGCCTGCTGCTCCGTCGGCAGGGGCGCCACGTGCCCACGTCCCTGTGGCAGAGGAAGAGAGGACGTTCAGTTTGCATTTTTCCCTGGGAAGGTTTGCGGGGCTCCAGCACCCCCAACTCTCCTGTAGAAGGAGGCGGGCCAGAGGGCAAGGCCTGGGGCAGGGCCACACTGCCAGGCTCCCCCACCAGCCCCGCCCCGCTGGCGTGAGGCCTGCAAGGGCTCTCCGGGCCGCGGGCCAGGCACTCTTGCTGGTTTTGTGGGTCAAAAGGGCCTCATCTGTTTCCTGCCTGCAAGCTGGTGAGATACAGGCTGAAGGGAAGAACCTGCAGCCTCGGCACGCCCTGTGCTCACATGAGGCCGTCCGGCCCGGAAGCCAAACCCAGGTGCCGGGACCACCCTCTGCGATGGGCTCGGGGCCCCCGTCCAGAACTTGTCTGCACTGCTCACTCTGGGTCCCCCATCTCTGGACAGCCCGGGAGCCCGCCTCTGAGGTCGCAGGTCAGGGAGAAACGGAGGCTCCTGGAAGCCAACAGCATCCCTCCCCCACCCCCCCTCCGGCCATGGAGGTCACCCAGACAGGAGGTGTGTCCCCGCTGTCTAGAGCGACGGTGGCAGGCACTGGGGCTGGCCTCTCCGGGCCCCCTGCGCCCGCTTGGGGCAGTGCCTGGCTGGGGGCCCGAGCTTGCCCCTCCCTCTGTGGCCATGTCACCAGATGCTTTCCTGGCTTTTCAGAAATAAACGTGCTAGACTTGGAAACTGAAGACGTTCCGTCTCTCTCCGCCCTGCACCCTTGCAGGCCCCGACGTGCGGACCCCCATTAGCAGGCCAGCGTTTCCTGGCCCTGTCCGGAGCCGCCTGGAGCATGCGCCGTGTTGCGCAACACACGTGCCATTAATTAGTTTTCGCTTTACCGTTTGCCTGCTGAGAAACCACAGGTGTTTCCTATTAATCAAATGAGACTGGGAGGGACGATGGGAGGAGCTCCCAGGAGATAAGAAGAGAACCACGAGAAGGTCGAGAGGTCATTGCCAGAGAGGTCATTGCGAGAGAGGTCACCGCGAGAGGAGCAGAGAAGGTCAGGGAAGGTAGAAAGACAGGGAAAAGGAAAAGAAAGGAAAGGGAAAAATAAAGAAGCAACCGCCAGCGTCAAGTTGTCTCAAGCCCCTCATTTCAATCCTCAGCCCTTCTCTTTTCGTGCCTACGAATCCCGCGGGTCGGGACATGGCCCCACACAGGCGTGTGGGTGGGCCTGCTGCTGCCACCCTGTTCCGCCAGGAGCAGGACCACGGGAACGAAGGTCACATCGGCCACAGCCTGCAGGCCACGCACGTCCACCAGTGTCCCCCGTGGGAAGCCAGGCGGACACAGCGACTCTGACCCATGGGGCTCCAGGATGGATGGTGCAGATGCCCCAGCCTCAGGAAACCCACTGGGTTTTTTCCTTTGCTTTTTCAGCCAGGAAAGGGTGAAAGCTGTGTGCTACAGCTAGGACGGTGTGTTTTAAAGTTTTTTAAGTTGAAACTGTTTAAAGCCCTAGGGTCAGGCTGAGAGTCTGTTTTATTCCTAAGTCAAGCAGAAGGACCGTGATCCAGCCAGGCAGTTCCTCAGCCCTGAGGGCCACCCTGGGGCTGTGGAGCACAGCGTGACCCGATGCCCTGGGGGACAGGGCAGCACGGGGGGCCAGATGCCTATCGCTGGGAAGTCTCGGCCAGCGGGCCTGGAGGGCTCCCCGGGGCTCAGGATCTTTATGGCTCAGCCAAACAGAAGGCCTGATCCCCAAAACCCCAAAGAGGCAGGCAGAGGTGACAAACCACCCTGGGCCCACCTCAAGCCCTCCTGAGCAAGGTGGGCAGACGCCCCGAGCTCACTGTGCCGGGCACATGCTATAACCCCTGCCGGTGGGTGCTGGGCCAGGGGCCACCCCGCTGGCCTGACTGTTCAGGCCATGGTGCCACGACCCAGTTCCTCTGGAGCCGCTCCCCGCGGGCAGTGCCATCAGGCAGCGCGCTGTCTGAGATGGTCGTGGCCTCCCACAGAGAGAACAGAGGCAGGTCTGCTAGAGGCACGAGTGAGCGGGTGAGCCGCGCTGCGTCCCTCCAGACACGAAGGGGCGCGGTTTGCAGAAAGGCCCCGTGGGGCTGCTCGACCAGGCTGCACGGCCGCTTGGGTCCCTGGGAGTAGGGGCAGCCCAGGGGGGCTGAGGAGCCCTGACCAGGGCCGGGGGGAATGTTCTGGGAGCGGGGGCAGCCTGGGGGCCCTGGCAGGGGCAATGGAGGCAGCACCCCGAGTCCCTTGTTTCTTGGAGAGTCCACGCAGAGACAGAGAAGCAACAGCCCCCATTAGACCTGGTGGGGACTCATGCTCCCTCCTGCCGTGTTCGGGACACCTGGGGCATCTCGCCAAGTGCTCTGCCATGTCTGAGACGCTTCCAGCGTTAACAGCCTGGCCTGCACGTGGGCTCGCAGCCTCCACATGACGGTGGACCCAGCCATGTGTCCTTGGAGTCACTGGCCTCCTCGGCACGGCCCAAGTGGCCGCTCAGCTGGGCCCACACACTGGGTGAGACCCGCGGCCCCAGGCTCCCCAGCCAATTGAGCCACGGAGGGTCAGATGAGCCCCCCGTGGCCGCTGCCCACTGGCCCAGCTGGTGGGTGACATGGCGGTGGCACTGTGCCGGATGACCAGTCCCTGCTCCCCCTTCCGCACCCACCCCCTCGCCCAGTCACCACAGTGTGGAAAACAGGATGCGCTTAATGAGCACTCGCTCCACACCCCACGGCGGGCAGGGAGCCTGCAGTGGCCAGACGTCCTGGCGGGTGGGGCCAACAGACACGGGGTATCAGAGGCCGGAGGGCTGCCCTCGACTGCCTCTGCTGGGCGCCGCCCCGCTTGCCCCTGCATGGGGGCACCCCCCAGGTACCCCTGCGTGGGGGTGGCGGGGCTGTCTGGTCGCCCACCAGTGCTGCTCTTCCAGCTTCTGCTTCTGGGTGGAAACCAAGACCAAGGGCCCAGCGAGCACTGGGCTACTCACCTGAGGGATGAGACAGGCCCCGGGGACGGAGCTCTGAATGGTGGCATGGCCATGCAGCTCCCAACGGGACCTTCCCACCCCTTCCCTGTGGGCTGATGAAACGAGGCGAGGCCTGCCCAGACCCAGAGGGCACGAGGACCCGGCCGCGCTGCCTGGGGCTGGGTGGCCGCCCCAGCCTCTCCCTCAGCCCCGGCTCAGGCCGCCGCCGCCAGAAGCCGTGGTGGACGCCAGTCCTGACAGCTCTGACTGCTGAGGCAGGAGAGGGCAGAGGCCGCCGCCGAGAACAGGCCGCCTGCAGGCGCCGGCCAGGAGCCCTCGGCTTTTGGGGACCCGGGCACCCGTGGGAAGCCCAGGGCGAGAGGACGGAGGGTCTGCGGACGGGGTGCTCGTCTGGCGGCACAATCCCAGCAGACCCACAGCAAACCCACGGCGTTAAGACAACAGCTCAGGAAACTTGCCAATTTGGAAGAAATGGGCAGAAACGGCTCGGAACAGGCTCTTCTGATGAGAACGGACGGCAAGGCAGGGCCCAGGCCCGGGGGAAGCGGCTGCGTCCCCGCGCGAGGGTGGATGGGGTCAGAGGCCACCAGCTGCCCCTGGGGCAGGAGGCCTGGGCAGGGGGTCCAGAGCCAGGAGGGCCCAGCACAGGGGAGGGCCCAGGAGACCAGGGCACCCTGTCTGGGTGGACCGTGGGGAGCCTGCGCCTCCCGCCTGCATCCGGGGCTCACCCCAGCTGCTCCACCAGGCCTGGGCGGCAGAGCCCTGCTAGCCCGTCTCGGCGACACCCCGAGGACTCAAGACACAAGCCACAGCGCGCACCCGCCTGGCCGCTGGCCTCTGTGCGGCCCCGCTCGCTCCCCGCCACCCCTGGGCCTGCTGAAGCTCAGCAAGCGAGTCACACACGCACCGGTGCGATGCCCCCTCCATGCCGAGTCCAGGCGGCCGGGCCGCTCCTCGCCACTGCACCTGTGCCTCTCCCGGGGCCGGGGCCTGGCCGGCAGCAGGGCCAGGGCCTTCGGGTCTGACGTCCTTCTAGCAGGAACTGGCTATCAGCAAAAGGCCAGCTCCCTGGAATGTGCTTTCTATCCCATGAAAGATGTGCCCGTCATGTGCCACGGCACGCTGCGGGCTGGGCTGTCGTTCCGCGTAAGCCCAGTGACTTGGGGAGAACGCCCAGGTCAGGGCCCTGCGGGGAGACGCTGGCTCTGAGCTGCCAGCCAGCTGCAGGCGCCGCCGAGGGTCCGGCTCACCAGGGCTCAGCGTGGGCGGCTCAGGCATGGCCGCAGTCTGGCCACAGGGACATGGGCTTGGCATTCAGAAACCACTGGGACCGGGTCCCCAGGGGCTTCACAGAGCATAAGGCAGACGCCTGGGGTCTGTCAAGAAAGACCCTTGGCTGCCCACGGCCAATGGAAGCCGGCCATCTGGGAGGCTGGGGAGAAGGGCCGTCCACTCCAGACTCGCCCCTCACCCCGGCCGCGGCACCGGGGGATGAGGCGTGCTGTCCAAGGCAAGGCGTCTGCATAGAGCGCCAGGGCCGGGCAGCCTCATCCTGGATGGAGAGGGGCGACCGGGGGAGGTCTCCCGCCCCCTCTGCAGCCTGGGGGCCTAGCGCCTGAGAGCCCCCGCCGTGCCCGGCCGCCTGTCACCAGCAAGGCCCTGATCATAAAGGCTGCGAAGCCTTACTGCAGGGGCTCGCGCCAGCCCACCCGGCAACCCTGCCGCGCTGAGGGCGGCCTGCCCGTGGGCGCTCGGTGGGGCAAGGTGCCAGGGCTCCCAGGAGCCGGCGGGGTGGGGGGCGCCTGCCATGGCCACTGGTTTCCTTCCCTCTGAGCACAGACGCGGCCCCAGAGCCCGGCTCTGCCGGAACCTCCCCCTGTAGTGTGACCTGCCGTGAGGGGGGACGCTGCCCAGGCCCGTGGGAGGAGGGTCCCCGGGAAAGGAATTTAAACTCCAACCTAACTTCGGACTGCGGACCGCCCCAGCCCCCCGCAGTCAGGCGCCCTCGGACCCCAGGACAGAACCGGGTGTCTGGCCTGGTCAGCCGGCAAAGGCTGGGTGGAAGAGCCCCAGCCTGCCTGGCAGCCCGACGCGGGGGTGGGGAGAAGGGGCGCGGCGGGCGGGGTGGGGTGCGGGAGTGACAGGATGGGGGTGCGAGCGTGGGGCGGGCGCCCTGGGGTGCCCCGGGGTCCCCAGCTGCACACACAGGAGCAATGACGGAGGCAGTGAACAGTGCAGAGCTGAGTCCCCGTCTCGGGCCTGCGTGCCCCCCTCCAGCACTGCTCCCCGCGCTGCTCCCCCTCCTGGAGAGCGCGCCCACCCGCGGCGCTCCCTTCCTGCGCCCCCGACCACGGAAGCGGCCTCGGCCAGCGCCCCGCGCCCCAGGCTCCGGCCCGGCCCGCGCTCGCTCGGCCTGGACAGGGGCTCGGCCCCCGGCTCAGCGCCGCCCCCCCCCGCCCCCGCGCACCCCGCCCCCGCGCACCCCGCCCCCGCGCGGCCCGGCGCGTCTCCCGACGCGGTCGCCCCAGACCCGGCGCCCCCCCCCGCGGGCTCGGGACGTGCGCCCTGGCCTGCCGCCCCCGCGGCCGCCCCTACCTGGCCGGGCTCTCCCTGCGCGGCGCCCGCTCCGCGCACACCTGTGGGAGCCGCGCGCACCTGTGCAGCCCGCGCCGCTGGGCCGGGTCCTCGCGCCCCGCCCGGGAGCCGCCGCCGCCGGGGCGTCCCGGCCAGCACCGGCGGCGACCACGGCGACCGCGGCGGCCGCGCGGCCCAGGCGGCAGGAGCGCGCGGCGGGGACGGGGGCGCGCGGCGGACGGGGGCGCGCACGCGCACGCGCCGCGGAGGCGTCGCCAGGCCCCGGGTCCCGGGGGCGGGGGCGCCCGCGGAGCCCGTCGGGGACGCCGAGCCCGGGGGAGGGCCTGGCTGCGAGGGGCGCCTCACCGCCGCGGGCTCGCGCCCCCTCCCCAGGCCCTGCCGGGCGCAGAAACAGGTTCCCGGCCTCGGCCCGGGACGGCTGCGGGGTGCAGGGCCGCGCCCCAACAAAGCCCACGCCGTGTGCCCGCCGGCTCCCGAGAACCGCGACCTGGGGGCACGGGGCGGCGGCTGCTCTCCCGAGAGGGAGGCTCCGTGGTCACCAGCCCGTCGCCTCGTCCTGAAGGTCCCAGGACTACGAAGACTCGGCTCGAGGGCCCGAGGGGCTCGTCACTCAGGCCCGGCTCCCTGCTGCGCGCCTGGCTGCCTCGCACACCCCACGCCCCCGCACACCCCCACCTGACAGCCAGAGGTCCCCACCAAGCCGCTCTGTTCCCGAGGAGCCGGGCCAGGCTGAACGCTCAGCGGCTGCCGCCTCCCTGCCAGGTCCCAGAGAGCTGGACGGCGCTGGCTTGTCGCTGCGGCGCTGCTGTGGGGCCCCTGGGCACCGCGCTGGTGCGGTGGGCCCGAGCCCAGGGTCCCCTCCCCCCTCGCCTGGCCCAGGGACACTCTCTGGGCATTGTACCCCTCCGGGCTGAGCTCCCCTCCAGCCTGGGAGCAGAGGGGCGTGGTGCTGCTGGGGGGGCTGGGCACTGTCTGGCCAGCACCAGGGCCCCATGCCCTGGCAGCCTGAGCCACATCCCCCTCGCTTCAAAACACACACCAAGCAGTCCCAGCAGTGGCCAGGGATGGACACGGCCCCTACGAAGCACTCAGAGTTTCTTGGCAGGAAGAATTAATTAGGATGTGTGCTGGCACGGAGACAGCAGTCCCTGTTCTCTGAGCCCGCCCTGGCCCCAGCGCGGTGGGAACTGGCGGGACACGCGGTACAGGCGCTATGGAGACGGGAAGGTCCCCACACAATTAAATACAGGCTCCGCCAGCTAAGCCGGCACCACAGCTCCGGGTGTTTGTCTGCAGGACACGAAAACAAGAGCTGATGTGTGAGAAGAGGCAGGCGCCCATGCCCACTGCCGCGTTTATCGCGGTCATCCAGCACCAAAACCCCCCTGGCACAGTGACAGGGGACAGCCGTGCAGCCGAGGCAGGCACCGTGCAGTGCACGAGAACATCCTGCAAATCCGGCAATTTTTAAAGTCCTCTGAGATGTACACGGTCTCTTTTCTAAGAGATGATAGTTCTTTATGGAGTGACACAAACCACTTCTTGATCATCTCTGGCTTAAATGCAGGCGACATCCCGCTTGGGTGGTGGCCAGTGCCCACCGTGGACACCACTCGGCTGCAGGAGGGCCGGTGTCTCACCGCAGCAGCAGCGTGGGTGGGCAGGAGGCCACTGCGTGGGGCTCCGAGAAAGATGTGATCTCCTCGCTTGTGGGACACAAAGAACACAGCAGAGGCGCAGACGAGGCAGCCCTCGGCTTCTGACGAGGCCGGAGGCCACGGGTGGGCAGCGGGCGTGGCTGGCCCATGGAGCCCATGGGCGTGCACCCCACCAGGTGAGGAGCTGTGCGCCCACGGCCATGCGCACTGTGAACCAGCATCCCCCACCCAGGAGTGCCTGCTGTCTCCATGTCTCTCAGAAGCTGCCCAGAACATGGGGCCCCTCCTCGCCACCCGCCGCCCCAGCACCTTCTCTCTCACACTCGCCTCAGGAGCTGCGGTCCTGGCTCCAGAGCACACAGGTACGCCAGCTTGGTGCCCTTGACACCAGCTGTGGCCACTGGGGCTGCTGGGTCAGGGGCGCGGGGACGGATGAACACATGTGCAATCCTTACTCGAGCAACCCGGCGGCTGCCTGGAGGAGCAGGGGAGAGTGGAGGCAGCTCCTGCCCCAGCTTCCAGGCCTGGCTCTGAAAGGGACACTGAGGCCTGTGGCACAGACCCCTTGCTCCAGGGGTCTGCGGAGGAGGCACACGGAGCAGACTGCGGAATAGCTGCCCCCTGTGGCTGCCAGGCCAACTGCCCATGACGAGAGAGGCCTCAAGCCACGGTTCTCTGCCTCTGTGCCGAGGGTTAGAGCACAGGCAGGTCCCCAGGGCCAAGACTAGACAGGCCTGGGAGACTCCAGGGAACGCCATCAGTGGCCAAGGGTGGAGGCACGAGCAGGGGCGAAGCCAGCCCCTCCTGCTGCCCAGGGCCTGATGCGCCTGCAACCACGAGAGGCCCAGACCAGGCCCACCCGCACCCGGGGGACCCCCATGTCCTGCTGCAGCTGTGCGCTGAGTCTCCTGAGCACAGCCAGAGGGGCTGCGGGCCCAGTGGGAGCATCCGAGAAGGGAGCAGGTGCTGGTGTCCGTGGGAGGACCTGGCTAGCGGGGTGGCTGGGGCCAGTGGGTGGCCGGTAAGCCCAGGCTACTTGCACCCCGCTTCTCAGCTGGCTCTACCCTCACCCTCCGCCACCACGTCCGGCCTGCCCGCCTGCCCTCCAGCCTCACTCACCGCTGGCTTCTCGCTGCCACAGCGGCCTCTGAGCAGAGCAGCCCCCGCAGGCACTCCCGGTGCCATGAGGGGCGCAGGTGGGGCTTGGGGCACACGCTGACCTCTGCTGGCCGTTGCAGCCACGAGCCTCTCTGGGGGCTTAGTTGTCACCAGTGATTTCCAAGAAGCCCGTGAAAAGCCCTGGCTGCACTGCCGGGCAGTGGCAGCCTTCCCGGCCCTGCCCCGCGGGTCTGTCGGCTGCGTGTGCCGGGCGCGGCTCCAGCCCGCTGCTGAGGGGCTCGGAGCTCAGGCCCACCGGCCAGACCCAGCGCTGCAGCCCCACCACCCCACAGGGAGGTCCAGCAACTCACCCCTTCTCGGTGCCCACAGGCCTGCCAGCGCCCGCCTGGCTCCGGGGGCAGCCTGAAGGCCTGCACCGCGCTGCTTCCCCAACCAGGGTGCCTCTGCCTGGGGTCTGCCGCTGGAGGCAGCGGAGGCCCCGCCATCCAGACGCAGAGGCTGCAGGCCCCGGGCTCACCTCTGCGGCCAGCCCCTGGGTGAGGCAGGCGGGCTGGAACCCTGTTCCCAGCGGGTGCTGAGGTGTGCTCCGGCTCTGGCTGCTTTGCCAGCCGGACTGTCTCTGCTCGCCAGGACAGCTGGTATGTCCCCGCGCAGGCCGCGCCCCGCCCCGCCCCGCCGGGCACACGCACCGGCCGCGGCTCCCCGGGCCACTCACCGGCTCCACGGACAGAGCCGGCCAGCCCGGGGCGGCTCTCCTCTCCCCGCGGACGCGGACGCGGCCCCTCCAGGAGAGCGCCGGGCGCAGGACGCGGGCGGGGCGCCTCTGCGTGCTGCGTGGACGGGCGCGCGGGCACCTGCGTGCCAGCTGCCCCCGAGCCTCTGGCCGGCTCACGCGGCCCTGGTCTAGGCACCCCCCGGGCTGACCCCCACCCCAGGCTCCAGATGCTGCGACGGTCGCCAGGGAGGCATCCGGGGAGCGTCACCAGGATGCGCTGGCAGCTGAGCAGCCCTGGCCTCCAGCCCACGGTCCCACCCACGTGCTGAATAATTCATGAGAAGAGACACCCCCCCCCCGTTTCAGACCAACCCCACGGCCTCTCTGGTTCATCCTAGACCGTGGCTCCCCCACATCCACTCATCCTGGTGGGGGGCAGAAAGCACAGCAGGTGGGGAGAGCAGGCTCTGGCCCCACTCAGACCCCCAAGCATCTCAGACCTGGGGCCACAGGGTCATCCTGGGTCTTTTGGGGGCTGGCCTCAAGGACCCCTCTGTGCCCCTCCACCCCAGTGATCAGCCATGGCCTGGAGATGGCACCCCTGTCCCTGTGACTCCCGCCCTCTGGAGGCAGGGCCTGACCTGCAGGGCTGGGGCCACAGAGTCCAGTGTCCACTGGAGGGGCTGAGGCCCAGGGACCCCAGGGGAGGGCGTGTCCAGCTCACTGCTGGTCTGCTCCTGCTCCTCCCCTGAGGCCCACCCTGAGCCCTCATGGAGTCCTCACTGCCCTCCAAGGGCCAGGTCAACGTGCTGGGGAACACGGACATCAGCCACAGCCTCGGCCACGGCACCACACGCTGACTCTGACCACGGGTGGGGGGGTGGCAGCATGGAAGGCGGAGCCCACACACCCAGCTGCCTGCCCTGCTGTCTCCAGGCACCCAGGTGGCCCAGGGCCGAGGGCTGCTGCCCACCACAGCCAGGAGGCCCGACACAGGGGCGGGTCCCTCCCACCCAGCTCCCAAGTCCTGGCCTGCACCTGCCTGGGAGCCGGAGACTCAGCCTCTGTCACCAACCCCAGGACAGGGCCCCACCCTCGGCGGCACCTTGGGGCCACCAGAAGCAATTCTGGCCATGACCCAGGCCCCAGCCGGGCTGTGTCCACCTAGTCATGTGCCCCCAGAAGGACCCACAAGCCACACTAGCTGGTTGGCACGCTCTCCGCACCCTCAGTGCCCCTGCGCCCAGCACCCCATGGTCGGCCAGGGCCGACAGGTCCCCCAAGTTCCCCCTGAACTTCCTCCAGGGGTCCCAGGCCCCGGTGGCACTGCCTTCATTTTAGGGGGGAAAAAGGCAACGGGCAGCCGCATCTTTTTAAATAAAAGGACTTTACTGACAAAACAAGAGGGCAGCTGGCAGCATGGGGGGCAGCGTTGCTCCCGCGGGTGGGAAGGGCGCCTGGGAGACGCTGGGCTGAGTGGCCCAGTCAGCACCGTCGTCACTGCTCCAGTGCTGAGCAGCTCTGCCCAGGACACCGCGACGGCCTGTCCGCCCATCTCCCACCAGGCACGACGTGGGCAGGCAGCAGACACCGGGCCTGGGCGCAGGAGAGGTGGCTCGAGGACCCAGAAGCGTCCCCCGCATGGCGAGGCGACCAGGGGGGCAGGGGCCTGGGCATCGTCCTGCGTCCGAGGGCAGAGATGGCCAGGCCACGCGTCAGGCAGGTGTTACTTGGGACCAGTTACAGGTAACGCATCAAGTGAAACGTTAACTGTTAATTTTTAATAGAAAAGTGCAATAAACGCTGCTCCGCTGAAATGCCAGCAGTGGCTCCGGAGGCACAGACGTGGGCACAGCCTCCTCGCCCCGGCAGGTTCCAGCTGCCCACCGTCCTGAGAGTAGAGCGGAGGGCAGCGGGCAGGGCGGACGCCCAGGCAGGGCGGTGAGCTCCTGCGCTGCTGCGCGGGCTGGGCGGCACCTGCCTGCCCGAGGGCCCCGCTGTGTAGACACAGCCAGACGCCTGGACTCACACAGGCAGCAGGGGCACCTGCCAGACCATGAGAGAGGAGGCCAGGTCCTCGGGGCGCGGTGGTGTTCGTGGCCTCCTGCTCACCCGCCGGTGGCCCTGGCCCCACAGGCCACCAGCACCGACCCGGCCCGTGGCCTCCGGGCCCGCCGCCCACCACCGGGTGCCAGAGGGGGCGGCCGCAGCAGGTCACAGAGGCCACTGTCCTCTGCGTGGGGCGCCAGGGACCCCGAGGAGGATGAGGCATCACTGCGGTCAGCCCTGGAGCCCAGCGAGCCCCCCAGCCAGATGGGTGTGCTGGGGGTGCCCTCGGGCTGCGCCAGGTCCTGCGGCTCCTCGGATGCTGGGCTGTCCTGGGGCTGGTCCGCGTCTATCATGGGGGCAGCAGTGGCCAGGACCAGGAACTTGACGGGCCCGCTGTGCGCGTGGTAGGAGACCAGGCCTCTCCCTGCAAGGGAACCGACAGGGCTGTGAGGCAGGCGCCAGGGCGGGCCAGTGCTGCCCATGCCTGGGCCGCCGGTGGGTCGGCAGGATGGGTCAGCCGAAAGGCATCCAAGATACCCGAGCACGGCACAGCCCACCTGCCATCTCACCCTCGTGTTCCCAGGAGCTGGCACTGCTCTCTGCCGCCCACCACCTGCAAGAGCTGGGGAAAGCCCGGCTGCTGACCAGGCCCCAGCCGTGCAGTGCCTCGGGCTCGCAACACAAGGCTGCTGTGGCCGGAACAGCGGGTTCTGTGCCTTCCCCTCAGGTGGGGCAACGTGATGCGAACTCTAAGACCTCACCCACCCATGGGCAGGGCTGGAGTCCACACTGTGGGGAGAGGGCGGTGGTGCACAGAGGCCCTGCACAGGCCACTCACCGGTCACTTTGGGAATCCCCTGCAGGCGCGGGACAGGCAGGGCCACCACGACACCCAGGCTGGTGCCAACCATCAGCAGGCCATGGCAAAGGAGCAGGCAGGTCACGGAGAGCCGCTGCTGCCCTGCACAGAGGACGGACAGAGAAGTAGTCCGCACCCCGTGGGGACTGGGGACCTGGCGCCTGGGGCTCTGGGCGCCGGTCACTGGTCACTGGGTTGCCACCAGTGGACAGGGAAGAACAAGGCCTAGAGTGGCCTGTGCAGCAGCCATGAGGCCGCTGCAGGGGCACTGACCGCTCTGCACTGCCCACTGCCCCAGGGCCCACGATAGCCCCATGCTGTGAGGAAGCCATTTCCTTCCAGCCAGGCCCACACCAGGCCCGCGGGCCTGGGCCTTGGGGCTGCACCAGGTGCCCTGGGCTTGCTGAAGCAAGGAGACACCTGTTCCCTCCCAGGCGCTCAGGGGAAAGGGGGCGTGAGATCATAGACAGCGACAGAAGCAGGTGGACACTGCCCATGAGCAAAGGGCCCTAAGCCGCCTGGTGGGCCAGTGGCCACAGCACAGCCTCAGCCTGCGGGAGCGGGGGCAGCGCCCCCAGCCACCACCCAGGCGAAGGGAAGGCTACTTGGCCAGTACGTCCAGTCTGGACTGGACGGATCTTCCCTTTTAAAATGCAAAAGCCGAGCCAGCCAAGACGCCCCTGCAGCCACACCTGCTCGGGGTGACGACAGCCACAGCCGCACCCCACTCTACCTGACGCAAGGAAAGGCCAGCCGCCTCCGGGGAGTGCGGGAACGCCCTGAAAGCTCTGGGCTTTGGAGATGGTGTTTCAGGTGGGGAGTGGGGCGGGGTGGGTTGCGGGGGAGTGCAGGGCGGGGCAGGATGGGGGGGCGGGGCTCAGCCCCTCGTCCTTGGGGGCCCCACCTGGCGCCCCCGCCCCAGGCAGCAGGCTGTGCACAGGCGTGGCGATGTTGATGTCCTGCAGGTGCCGGAGGGTCTCGGTGTGGAAGAGGCGCAGCGTGGAGCCGGTGGTGAAGGCGATCCAGACGCCCACGCCTGCGACGGCCATGTGGGCAACCACCATGCCCTCCTCCTGGTGGGCGTCCAGCTGGCTCTGGAAAGCGGGTGGGTGAGGGGCCGCCCACCCAGCAAGGCCCTGCCCAGGGTCCTAGGCCTCTCCGTGACCCTCGCAGACCTGGGCTGGCCAGACTGCCCTCTGACCAGGCCGCCCGTGGGCCGGACACGGCACAGCGCAAGGCCTCATTCCCATGCCAGCTGGGCAGCTGTGGCCAGATGCAGATGGTGGGACCTGGAGCAGGGCACCCCACAGAGGGACCCCAGCCCGGAGAGAGAGTGGCCAACCCCGCTGCCTCCAGCAGACCCCCCAGCCCCAGCAGCAGATGTGTGAAGCAACCAGGCCCAGGGTGGCCCGCCTGCCCCTCGGAGCCCGCTGCATCCCCATGGGCGACCCGGAAGGAGGAACAGGGTCCGGGGTGGCCACCCCGCAAAGTGCTGCAGGCATGCAGGGAGACGAAGGCCAGCCAGGCCACCAGCACTTGCCACCCAGGGTGCCCCCAAACCAAGCTGACATCACTTATAGCTCCTCAGGGAAGGGGGGGGGCGTCCTGAGGGCAGGGTCCCGGCACCAGCGGCCGCACTCCCCACCCAGGCCGGCCCATGCTGCCTGGGGACACGTCCACCTCCAGCGAGGGCGTGGGAGGGGCCACCGTGGCCTCGCACCTGCCAGGCTGAGGGTAGCACCAGCAGGGCAGGGTCTGGGGCCAAGCCTAGTCCAGAGCAGCCCGCCCTGCAGCCAGCCAGGGGCCTCCTAGATGCCAGGTGACTCCACAGTGCGCCTTCGGCCTGAGCCAAGGGCTCCTCTCTGACAGGCCCCGGTGCCGGCGTGGTTTCAGGTGCCCACCGAGCCGGCACCTCACTGCCATCCCCCGCCAGCCATTGACAGGGCTGCTGGTTGCCCAAGGCCCCCCATCCCGACACCACTGCGCTCCCCTCAGCTTGGTGACCGCCAGCGCCTGAGGCCTTGACAGGCCAGGCCACTGCTCACAGGCGAAGTGCTTGGGAGTACACGGGGCCCAGCCCTCAGGACAGCTGCACCCCAGCACACCCCACGCCCGCCCCCGCCGGCCCCACCTACAGGCAGGGGAGTGAGCCCAGCAGGACCGCTGCCCTGAGACCAGGTGGGCAGCGAGGGGGCTGCGCCCGGAGCTGGCCTCATTTCATTTCCCACCTCCTCCCCGAAGTCCGTTTCCACGGTCGTGGTCAGCCGTGCCCTGGGCTGAGACGCTGGCCCCTGCAGCTCCCCGGCGATGGACGGCAAGAAACGACCGCACAGGCAACGCAGCCTCATCTCCATGAAGGAGTCTCTCCTGATCCCTGCGGCTTGAGATGCGCCGCCGTCGCTGAGGCCCGAGTCGCCTGTGTCCGCCAGGTGCCTTGGGCTGCCCTCTATGGACGAGGCCTCCGCTCGGCCCGGGGACCCGCCTGATCGCTGAGCTGCTTTGGCTGAGACTGTCACGTGAGGCTGAACCTGTTTCAGTTCCTTCTGTCCGGAGGTGTGAACGCCCCGCTGCCCAGCACCCCTGTTCAGGCTCCCGCCCTCTCCACGGTGGGCTGGGCACCCCGTGAGAGTCAGAGCCCTGTGCCCACCACTCTCCTCTGCACTCCTCCGCTGCCTGTCCTCACCTGCCCTTGCCGGCCCGTGCGCCGCGGCGGGAGCGGGCGTCGAGATGGGGGTCTCCCGAGGGCCGTGTCTAGGTTGTCTTGGCTGTTGTAGGTCCCTTCAATTCCCATGCGGCCTTTGGGACGCACCAGAGACTGTGCCAGGCCACAGCTCCACCCTACAGAGAAGGTCCCTGCGGGCCGCCGGGCAGCCCTGGGCCCCTGCACATGCACTCCCCCTTCTGTCCCTCCTGAGGCCCCTGTGAGGACCCCTGTCTTCACCTCAAATGAGGTCGCTCAGGCTAGCGCACAGGCAGAGGCCAGCCCTGGCCTTGTGGCCCGGTCCCCAGCGCTGCCGTGCCTGAGGGCGTCCTGGACACGAGGCCGTGGACATGCAAATAGGCCTCGGAGCTTCTTCCTCCCCAACCAGATTCATCCCCTTTCTCCTTGTCTCTCAAGGAGAGACACCTGCTTGCCTCATCCTCTGCTCAGAGGTCCAGAATTCCTGCCAAGCAGCAGCGGCCCGGGGACGCTGGTGCCAGCAGGCACCGGGCACCAGGGGCCGCAGACTCGTTCAGTCAAGGGTCCTGTGCTCCTGGCTGTGTGCCCCTGGATGCCCCGTGTGCGCGTGAACGCTGCCTGCCTGCACTGGCTCGTGTGCCTCGCGTGTGCCTGCGCTCGGTGGCGCCCTGGGCGGCCCAGGAGAGGCCTTCCCAAGCCCTTTGGACTTTCTCCGTGAGGCTGATTTTTTTTTTCTTAAAACTCAGTACAAATTCCCTTTATGTTAGAAACGTTAATTCTTGGTCACAGATGCAGCGAATACTTTCCCAATTTTTCATTTTAAAAATCTGAACACAGCTTCTAGGTCTGGATGGCTCGGGAGGCCTCTCCACATGGTCCCCTGCCTGGGCACTGCCTGGGCAGCCCGGGGTCAGCTCCGCTACCGTCACTGCCCGCCCGGGACGGCCAGGAGGTGAAGGGCCAGGGCTGTGCTGGCTCTAGGCACCGCCCTGCGTGACTGCTCTGGGTCCCTGGTCCAGTGCACCTTCACAACGACTGTCGGGGCCAGTTAGCAGGTGGACGGTGTAAGTGGCTACGGGGAACTTACACATCCCAGCCAGTGTGTGTCTCTGAGTCAAACCCGGGAGGACGGTCCCTCAGCACAGGCCAGCGGGGGCTCACCTGCACGGCGTGGGTGTCGGCGCTGATCACAGACACCTGGCCCCCTGAGGCAGCCCACAGCATGTCCTCCGCCACCAGCAGGCCTCGGACCGGCAGCACGCCCAGCTTGACCACCTTCTGAGGCTCTGAGGCCCAGGACCCATCTGGAGAGAAAGTACTTCTTTCAAGGAAAACCTCACAGGGTCAGAGCAGCACCTGCAGGCATGGAGACCGCCAGGCCCCCTGCCGCGCTCCTGCTCCAGATGGAGTGAGCAGCACTGGGGGACGGCTGGCAGGCGGGCGGCGGGGGACCCTCACCTTCTGCTTTGGCATAGACCGCAACCGTGCCGTCCACCAGGCCTGCGTATAGCCGCTGCGGGGTGCCTGCCAGGCTCAGGACCGAGGCCTTGTCCGGGGTGAAGAAGTGCTGCAGCCTCACCTTCTTGGCACCTTGGCTGCTCTTGTAGACAGAGATGCTTCCAAGCAAGAAGGAGCATGAGCACACACTTGGCCCTGGCGCTCCAGGCCCCGCCCCTGGCCGCAGCCCCGCCCCACCCCCTCAGCTCCTGCGGGGACTGAGATGACATCACCCGTGATCGATCACCTTCTTTAATTTGCTTTCTCTTTGTCACCAAGAATGCCTTGTATTTTAAAGAATTTTATTTAGAGCTGGTCATTTAAGTAAACTTATTTTGAAATAAATCAATTCTGAGTCATAAAAAATTCAACTCTGCCTGTAGACACCGTACCCCGAGAGGAGCCGGACAAGGCCCTCTGACCCATGGCTGGCACATGATGCCCAGAGCAAGCTCCACCGTGACCAGCGGGCCAGGAGGGCCCCTGTGATCTGGGCTGGACTGCAGGCCCCGGGGCCGGCTCCCTCACTCCTCGCGCCCACCCGCGGGTGCGCCTGGGCGGGGGCACCTACCTGCCCTCCTCAGTGCCCAGGCAGATGGTGGGCACAGCGGAGGCCCTGGCGGCGGGGCCCTCAGGGTGGGCGCGAAGCGCGCCCCTGGGCGGGATGTAGGCCATGCACAGGACCCGGGACTCCACGTTGAAGCACTCGATGACCTTGGGGCTGGTGTCCTGGAAGGACACGATGGCAATCTGCCCCATCTGGCTGGCGCAGCTCCCGATCTGGGGGGCAGAGGGCAGGAGTCAGCGTGGATGCCTGACGGTCAGGCCGCAGGTGCCAGCCTGGCCCTGCCCACCCCGGTGACGCCCTGTTCCGACAACAGCCCCCACTCGCAGACATCTCGCGGCGGCTCTGGCCCTCAGCAGCCACCTAACGCGGGCAGAACCGCCGGAGCGGGGGCAGCGTGGGTGGGCAGTGGCCCAACCGGGATGACCCCGCGCTGGCCAGCCACTACGAGACCCTGCTGCTCACTCAGCCTCACACAGCCACATCCTGGCTGAGTCGGCTGTTCCCGAGCAGGAATGAGGCAGGACGAGCGGCAGAGGCCTCCTGAGGGAGGAGCCTGCCCCCGCCGCACGCTGACGCCCAGGCTCCCCGCTGCAGCCCTTCCAAGACACAAGCAAGCGCGCCTTGCGCTCCCGGGCGAGGACAGCAGCCGGCCCGCCCGTCACAGGAGGAGTGGGGGCGCCGGGCCGGCCCACGGGGAGGTTGTCTTCAGCGCGCCCATCAGCACCGAGCGCCGGCGGGGAGCGAGCCACTCCCCGCGCGCAACTCGGCAACAGGCTGCGGGGTCTGGAGCAGCCCGGGGGCCGGGCCCGAGGCGGGCAGGGGTGGCGAGGGGCCCGCGAGCGAGTCCCGGGTCTGCACCGGCCACACGCGCCGCTGAGGCCGCGGCCGCCGTCCCGGCGCCTCCCGCGGGACGATGAACCCCGACAGCCGGGCGGACTCGGCCCCCCGCGAGCACGTGGGCGGGCCAGAGAGATGCCGCTTCACCCCACGGATGGAACCCTGAGGCTGAGCTACTTTCAGCCTGAATTTAATCTGGAAAACTGGGGTAGGAGTGACATGGTTTAATACGCGAGTTCGTGGATCCGGCCCAGCACCATCAGGCACCGCATCCTGTCCGCGCACGCGCAGGACGGCAGGGGCCGCGCTCTCGGCCAGCCCCGCCCCGCCCCTCCCGGCCCCGCCCACGCCCGCCCGGCCCCGCCCCGGCCCCGCCCCGGCCCCGCCACCGCCCCGCCCGCCAGGCCCCGCCCCGCCCCCCCACGCCCCGCCAGCCCCGCCCCGGCCCCGCCCCGGCCCCGCCCCCCCCCGGCCCCGCCCCGCCCGCCCGCCCGCCGGCCGCTCACCCACAGGAAGCCGCGCGCGCCGCCGCCGGGGCCCGCGTCCGGGAGCCCCTCGCCCAGCGCGGGCTCGGGGTTGTAGGCCGCGCACTCGATCTGCAGCGGACAAAGCCAGCGCCGCGGTTAGCCGGAGGCCGGGGCGCCGCGAGCTTCCCGGGCCAGCGCGCGCTCCCGCCCCGGGCTCCGGCCTGGGCAGCCGCGGGCAGGACGGGTCAGCCGGGCCCGAGGAGCCCGGGTACCGCTGCCCCAGGGCGCTCCTGGGCGGGCCTGCAGGGCAGCAGGCGGCGTGGACCAGCCCCGGGGGCACCACAGCACCCGGCCGCAGGGCGGCCGCGAGGGCGCTGGTCGCGTCCACTCAGCAGGCGCGGCCCAGTCATGGGCAGCCCGGGCAGGGGCGGCAGGACCGGGAGCCCGCCCCGGGGGGGGGGGAGGCGGAGGCTGCTCCGGGCGGGCAGGCGGGAGCAGGGGTGGGGGGGCCCTAGCAAGCAGCTGCCGCCCCGGGACGCTCCTCACCTTGAACTCCTGCTGCTTGGCCACGGCCACCGGCACGCGGCCCACCAGGAGCGGGTGCCTTTCCTTCGGGATCTGGTTGCCCTCGTCCTCCACGCAGAACCAGCCCATGTGGTTGTCCTCCTCTGCGGACACCCTGCGAGTGAGCAGGCCGGGCCGCCTGCCCAGCCCCTGCCAGGCCTCCCTGCACGCCCGCTCCCCTCTCCAGACTCCCGCCTCTGTGCCCAGCCACGGAGGGCCCACTCCTGAGCGTGCCCGGATGCCGGAGGCCAGGCCTTGCTGCAGGGGCAGGGCTCCCCACGGAGCTGCCTGGGTCGAGCCCGCAGCAGCAGCAGCCCTTGCCGAGAGCGGCCGCCCGTCGTGTGGGGCTGGGGCCTTGACTGGCTCCCCCAGGAGATCCCGGGGAGCAGGGAGCTGCCTCTGCCCCACCCCGACAGGACTAGGGCACTGCTAAGGGAGCAGCCCCGCCAGCACATGCAGAGTGTGTGAGCAAGGGCCCCACACGCGTGCCCCCGCCCCATGCACACCCACACGCGTGCATGCCCACACCCACACACCCTCCCATGTCACCACGGTAGGCCACGCACACGTGACCACGTTACATGGGAACCTGTACCCTCATGGCCACCAGCCCCCCACTCCCGACCTACACCCACGTGGCTGCCGGCTTGCCAGCTCCCCCTTGTGCACAAGCAGGCCGGACGGGCAGGGCGCCCAGGTCACAGCTGCGCCTCTGCCCCCGACTCTGCGGATCTCTGGGGCCCCGGAACCACCCGGCTGTCATCCCACAGTAGTGGGGTCGGGGCAGCCGCATGGGCCCGCAGGTGCAGCCCCAGCCTCGGCGACAGGCAGCTCCCTTGCAGGCCCAGATGCGCCCCAGTGACAACTGCACCTCCTCACGCTCGCCCCACATGGAGATGAGCCCCCACAGGGCAGCCGACCAGGCCCGCCCGGGCCACCTCGCCCACAAGGGCCAGTGTGGCTTCTCACCCAGGCCCAGCTTGGCCATGTGCAGGTCGTGGACCCAGGACTCCTTGATGGCCGGGGTGGACGTGCTGAACACGGCGGTGAAGAAGGTCGGCCGCCCCGACCTGCAGGGAGCAGAGGGCATGGTTCACCCTGCAGCCACCCCGGTGGGAGGCAGCACCACCCGCGGCCTCCCCCACGCACCTGTCCTGCTTGCCCGGGAGCTGCAGCTGGATGCGGCAGCAGTCAGCTGCACGGATATCTTCCTCCTTCTGCAGGATGAGCCTCTGCAGGCCTGATGCCCAGTCCTGTGCCACCGACGGGTTCAGGTTCTGCCGGGAAACATGGTGGCCGCGGGCCAGTCAGGCAGGACCACAGGGGTGGGAGGCCATGTCCCTGGGTGGTGAGGGTGGGGGACACAGCGCTCAGTGGCCAGGCCAAGCCAGGACACCACAAGCGCCAGACTGGACACGGGTGTGAGAAGAACGGAGGGATGCAGCGCAGGAGGCCCGGCCGCCCAGGAGCCAGACCCGCCCTGAGGGAGGGGGCGCAGTGGGGCCTGAGGGTACACACACGCACACACGCAGTCACGCACACACTCCGCGGCGGGCTTGCTCACCTGGTAGTCACCCCGGAGGGTCCCGACCAGCTGGGCAACACGCCCAACCACTCCCAGATCATGCAGCAGGTCCTGCAGGTCCCGGTGCAGCCGGTCTGGGCCCAGATACATGCCACCTGCAGGGGCACCGAGCATGAGAGTCCCCCACGGCGGGCTGGCGGGGGGTCAGTGGCTGGCCGAGTCTGGACGCCCGCCACGGGCGGGTTGTCAGCACTTTCGTGTCCTGTGTGCTCCCCTGAGTCACACTCGGGACACACAGCCCTCACGCTGCCCACCAGACCTGGCCACGTGTGCCCTCACACACCACCCGCCTGCCGTAGCCTCGCCAGCCTCCCCTGGCCCTGCTCACGGGCCACGGGGGGGGGGGGCATGGGGTGGGCCAGGGGACATGGGGGCGCAGGCAAGGGCTACGTCCTCAGGCTGGCTGTACCTACAGGCCGTCCACCACGCACAGAGAGGGGCCCTGGCGATGCCCCTCCCCCACAACTTCCTCTGTGCCAGGAGTCCCAGCTCCCTGACTGGGGGACCCTGCTCTCTCCGGGACCAGGGAGAGCTGCAAAGACCCGGAGTCCTCCTGGCAGCGGGCGGTGTCCCTGGGCCCGCACAGCACTGGGGCAGGTGCCAGGCTGGCGCAGGCCGAGGGAAGGAGCTCTCAAGACGCCCAAGTGGAATGCTAACAAGCCACATCAATTTGAAAACAACCCCCTGTGTCCCTCTGGGACAGCTGAGGGGCCTGCAGGTCACCCGGAGTCCAGTATAGAGTGGGCGATTCCCATCGGGACAGGCGCAGAACTGCTGAGCAGCAGAGCAGATGGGCTCCAAGCGCACGGGAGCACCAGGCGGCTCTGGAGGCTCGCGGCCGTCAGACCGGACAGTGAAGCTGCCCCTTGGGGCACCCTCAGAGCCCTCGCCCTTGTCCTTGATGCCGTGACTTAGAGACAATGTCGCTGACGCTAGACGCAGGCTCGCCTGAAACACGGCTGCTGGGACTTGCGCCCCAAGCCTCCCCACACGTCGGCGGCGCCCGGAGAATGGGCAGCCCAGCCAGGATCCACGCAGAACTTCACGGCGGCCACGGTGTGAGCCCCACAGTGGAGCCCCGGCTCCTCGTGATGTCCACCACAGGCACCCCTCCCCGCAGACACAAGACACTGGAGCAGCAGCTCAGCCCTCCAGCAGGTCGCAGAGCTGAGCCTGCAGGTCAGGGGACAAGCGCAGGACAGGGCGCCCCGCCCTTGCTGCCAGCCCCGAACCCATCCCAAAGACAGCCACGTGGGGGGCCAGCACCCCGGGGCACGCAGCAGCCAGCACCGCCTGTCCCCCAGCATGTCGTCCACCGCCACCCTCCCCAGGACGCCAGCCATGCCGCCCACGTGCCCAGCACCGGACAGGGCCACTTACTAGACTTGCCATTGGCACATGTGGCCAGGCTCTCTGGAGGGGGCCCTGGGGGGCATCGGCCACCCTCTGCCCCGCTGCTGCCGTACTCAATCACGTCCACGGGTCCAAGTGGGACGCTCCACTTTAACAGGTACCGCTGGCTAGGGGTCACCCCGGTGCTGCTGTCGTGGGGGGCACTGAAACAGAGGGCAGGTAGGGCAGAGGCCAGGGGTGCCCACCCAGCCTGTTGGCTCCCTGGCCTGAGTGAGAGACAGAGGTCCCCCAGGTGGCGGGGCCCCGGGGGCGGGCAGCTTTGCCCGCAGACTTGGGTGGCCAGGGCTCCCTCAGCTCTGGCCACAGTGTAGCCGCCTCAGGGGTTGAGAGCACCCCGTGGGGTTGCCCCAGTCACCGGGAAGCTCGGGGCAACGTGCCCTATGACAGCAGTGCCAGCCCGCCCACTGGCGACAGTCAGGCTGCTCGTCCTCAAGAGGCTCGGGGAGCCCCCGGGACTGGGGCTGCAGCCCCTTCAGCCTCTAGTCCACGCCCAGGTCAGCACTGGGGGTGGGGATGGCCCAGGCTGGGGGCGTCCGGAGGAAAGAAAACGCTCCTGTTACCCCACAGGGGCTGGGGTGAGACGTCCCCAGGGCCCGGGGCTATTCTCACGTGTCATCAGCCCACCCCGTGTCCTGGGGTCCCCTGGAAACAGGCCAGAGTGTGGGGCGCCCAGTTAGCCCAGAGATAACTTTCATTCAAGTCGGCAAAGGGTCGCATCCACCCGCTTGAGAGCCGCCCCCGAGCGCTCTCGGGAGCAGGTGTGCGGGCGCCTGTGCCCGGCTGCCCAGGGGGCGGGGAGGCCGTGGCCACAGCAAGCCCGGCCCTAGGCAGGGCAGCGCCCCGTACAGAGGGGTCAGGGCCTGGCTGCCACCGGGGAGGCCCAGGTGCGGGAGCCCCGGGCCCAGGCCTGGCTGGCGTCCTCGCGGTCGCCGTATCTCCGCTGGCCCCGCTTTACGGACGGGCCCAAGGCCGGCAGGGACAGGCCCACGAGCCGCCGGGGTGCGGGGCTGCGCCCCCGGCTCTGCACCCGGGGGAGACCGGTGCACGGGTCTCCGGCGGGCCGCCTCGGCCGCCAGCCCCGAGCCGGGAGGGCTCACCGCCGCCTGGGGAGTCCGGGAGGTGGTGCCCGGGGTGCCCGGCCCTCCCGAGAACGCCGCCTGGCACGCGGGGCTCTGCGGGCGCGAAACAGCGCGGACAGCCCGCGGGCGGCCTGGGGGGCTGCGGGGCCGGCTCGCGGCCCCACCGCGCGGGAGCCCCGGGGAGCCCGGCGCCACCCGGGGGCCCGACCCGGCTGGGCCGCCAGCGCGGCCTCGGCCTCTCACGGGGGCGCGCGCGAAGCCGGCGGGGCGGGGCGGGGCGGGAGCTGCGGGCGGGCGGGGCGGGGCGGGGCGGGGAGGCCGGGGCGGGGCGGGGCGCGCGGGGCGGGGCGGGGCGGGAGCTGCGGGAGGCCGGGGCGGGGCGCGCGGGGCGGGGCGGGCCGGGGCGGGAGCTGCGGGAGGGCGGGGCGCGCGGGGCGGGGCGGCCGGGGCGTGGCGGGGCGGGGCGGGAGCTGCGGGAGGCCGGGGCGGGGCGGGGCGCGCGGGGCGGGGCGCGGCGGGGCGGGAGCTGCGGGCGGGCCCGGAGGCGCGGGCGGGGCGCGCGGGCCGTACCGCGGGCTGACGGTGGCGCAGAGCAGCATGTCGCTGAGCAGGAAGAGCCGGCGCTCCTTGGTCTTGGCCACCTCCCCGCGGTCGCCGAACGCGGTCTCCAGCACGTCGTCGCAGCGCACCAGGCGGCGGTCCCCGCGGCTCAGCACCTGCGGGCCACGGAGGCTGGACGCGTCCGGCGGCGCCCCCGGGAGGGCGGGGGGCGGCAGGGGCGGGGCCGCCGGCCTCGGGGCGCTCCTGGCGCGTCTCCCCGCCCTGGCGCCGCGTGGGGGGCGCCCAGACGGCGCGGGGCCGGCACCGGGCAGGCCCGGCAGAAGCGCCGCGTCCTTTCCAAGGTCACCTCCCGGCCCCGCCCCAGCAGCCCTGCGGGAGCGAGGGGCTCTGCGCACCGGGGGCTCAGGGACCAGCGCCCACCTCCTTGGCCCCGCGGCCCGACCCTGCTGTACCCGGCGGCCTAAATGCGCCAAGTCCCGCAGCCACCCCGGGGCGGCACCAGCAGACGGCGGGCGGGTGTCACCCGCGACCGCTCAGCTCTCCTGAGAACAGCCTCAAAGACACAGGGCAGCCCCGGGCACCGGCGGCTGCGGGAACCCCTGCACAGGCAGCCGCACCCCAAGGGTGGGCGCAGCAAGCCCAGACCTGGACGCCGGCAAGAACAGCCCGAGGCTCCTGCTGCCACAGCGAGAGGGGCGGGGGCGCTGCCTTCTGACAGCGAAATCAAGCCGCGGGTCGCCCTGACCTTCCGGGGAGCCCTGCGCACACGTGGGGTGGCGAGGTCCGACCCACCAGCAGAGGCGGCTCACCAGTGCGGCCCGGGGCCCGGCATCAGGCGGGCGGCCCCGGCGAGGGGCTTTCTACGGAGCAGGGAGACACACAGAGGGCCAGCCAGACAGCGCCAGCACCCCAAAACCTGACTGCAGGGCTGGGGCTCCCAAAGGGCTGGGGAGCAGGGAGATGGGCAGTGCGGAGGATGATGTGGCCTTGGTGGGGCGCTGACGTGCCTCTCAAGGGTGTGCACCGCGCCCCTAAACCATAAATGGGGCCATCAAACGTTGCCTCATTCAAACGACAAAAATAATAAAATGCCGTAAGCCGGGGGATACCACTGTCTCCGGACATTGGGGGCAGGCGGGGCTGCGGCCGCCCACCTTGTTCAGGTAGCGCTCGTTGATGGCCTTGGCCAGGTGCCTGATCTCGCAGAGCTGGTCCGCCTCCCTCTTCCTCTCGTTGAGCTTCTCGGCCAGCGTGCCCAGCTCCGTCAGCGCCATCTGCAGGGGCAGCCTGTCGGGGTGGCCCCGGGGCGTGTGCTTCAGCATGTCCTTTCAGAGAGACGGGGAGTGGGCGGCGCGTGGGGCTGGAGCCCC
Organism: Talpa occidentalis; assembly: GCF_014898055.3. Classification (NCBI taxonomy): domain Eukaryota; kingdom Metazoa; phylum Chordata; class Mammalia; order Eulipotyphla; family Talpidae; genus Talpa; species Talpa occidentalis. The sequence goes on along the minus strand of NW_023604295.1, from coordinate 148,455,001 downwards.
AAAGCAGGTGCGTCAGTGACCGTGGACCCTTCCCAGGCCCCAGGGTGCTGCGCAGCCCCAGGCGGGAACCGTGGCAGGCACGCCGGGCCCCGCGCCACTCGGCTGCTCCCTTTGCAAAGTCAAGCCCCAGTATTCCCCGGCCTCGCTGTGGGAAGCACACCTTCCTAGGGAAGCCGGAGCCCCCAGAGCGCCTGCCCCCTACACCATGGTGACAGCGATCATCACCCCGGCAAGGGAGGCGCCCACCTCTGAGGGGTGGGCGAGGGCAAAGGGACCTCCAAGGGGCTCCTGCAGCGCCCCCTCTGCCCACTGCAGAGCCATGGCCTCCACCACAGGCTGGAAGGCCAGAAAGGTACTCCTGCAAGTTGCTGGGCCTGAGGATGGGCTGCAGACCCCCAACTTCGCAGCCGAGTTCCACAGAAGCATGGGTGTCGGGGCCCCCAAGCCTGACTGGTGTCCAAGGTGGGGCCACCTGTGCCCTGTGGGCCCAAGCCTGAACCGCAGGTGAGGTCAGAGTCAACCGGACGGTGGGACAGCCGGCAGACCCCCGGGGCTGACCTGCAGCAACAGGATGAACTGCGGGAACCGCTGGATGGGCTTGGTCATCAGGCTGTAGAGCGTGGTCCGGTCAGGACTGGCCTCCTGGCACTGCTGAGAGAAGGTTCCAGACTACTGCACCACAGACGCCACACGGAGGGAGGAAGGAGCCCCTGCCCCAGCCCCTCACTGCTTGCCCGCCAGGTACACCGTCCCTCCTGAGTCAGTATCTCCTATTTGTGATCCCCGCTTCACAGAGACACTGCCCAGCTGTGTCCACTTAGGGGTCAGCGTCACCCTCTGGGGCCAGGGTGCTGAGACCTCTCCATGGAGCAGGTGCAGGTGCCAAACCCACTCAGCCCCAGGCTGGGCCCACCCCCACCAGCCGCACCCCACGGGCCAGCCAGGGAGCGGGGGCACTGGTGGGTCCAGCATGCCTTGGTGTCTCCTGCAGAGGCTTGGGCAGAAGGCAGGGGGCCCCTGAGCAGCCAGGTCACCCCGAGGGGCCAGTGTCCAGCTCTGGCCAGATGAGGGAGGTGACAGGCTCTCTTTCCGGCTGCCTGGCTGGACTGAGGATGGGCTCAGGCGGGCGGCCCTGTCTCCCAGGACCACCAGCAGCAATGGGACCCTCCTCCAGAGGGGAACTGACCACAACTCGGGCCCCTCCCCCAGAGCCCCCGCCTGCCCTCTCCAAACGGATGCCAAGTCCCCCGCCACCCTGGGCAGCAGGAACCGGTCTCACAAGGGAGGGGCAAGTGGGGAGGACCCCCGCGGATCACGCTGTGCCCCGAGAACATGTCCCGGCTCTTCACAAGCAGAAGCTGCAGTGACAGGGGCCAGCGGGAGCCTCCCACAACGTTCCACGGTCAGTCTATCAGAGGTTTCAGTGTGGCTGCCGTGTGGCCAGCTCTCCTGCCCACTCACAGCAGCGCCAGACCCTGCCCCCAGCTGACCATTCCCAGGCCCCGGAGCGGCCACCCCCATCGACCCCTGCAGTCAGTGTCCCTCCCAACCGCTGCCCTGCAGTGCCCAGCCAGCAGGGCCGCAGCCCACGGGGCAGAGGGGCAATGGCAAGATCCACCGCTGAGCTTTGCGGCAGGTCACCAGTGAGCGGGCGGCGGGCGCGTGCTCACCTTCAGGAACTCCAGGAAGGCGGGCTTGGCCACGCAGGCGCGCTTGAGGACAGTCACTGCCGAGCCGAAGTTGTTGACGTACTCGCTGTAGGCGTCCAGCACCATGGACTTGGAGAACTGCGAGGCGGGCGGCGTGAGCACGCTCCCCGCTGCCCCACGCGGCTGCCTGGCTCAGCACACGCCTCACGGGGAGGGGCCGCTGCTTCCTCTTCAAGGAAACCATTAGGGACCGGGAGGGCCGGCTGGCCCACTGGGCCCGTCCTGCTCGGCCAGCGCTGGCTCGTCCCCAGGGAGACACAAGCTGACCTCACAGGCATCGGCCCCAAGGGCCGGCGCTGGGGCGGCCTCCAGGCCACGGCCACGCACCCGCTTCCTCCGGACCCCTGTGCACGGTGGGTGGCCAAGGGCGCCCCGGGAGCCCCCGTGTCCTTGAGATGACTTCAAGAGGCGGGAGCGCCCGCCAGCCGCGGCTCTCAGCAGCGGAGCCCTCTGTCCCCACCCCAGACACGGGCGCCCTAGTGCACAGTTCTCCACACACCGAGCTCCTGCCTAAGAAACGTCCCCAGGTTAAGCGCTTCACTGAGAAGGCGACGCCGGGGTCAAGTCCACACGTAGTCGGGGAGTGGAGCAGAAAGGGGAGTGTGGCCCCGGAAGGGGCCCCACAGCGTCCCAGCGAGAGGCCCACGTCGCGCTCCCCACCCTCAGCCACAAGAGGGTCATGCGGGGAGGAGTGGACCCCATGGCAGAGGCCGGCGCGGTCTGTCCTGCCTCCCAGCCGGCCGGCAAAGTGGGGGCCGCAGCAGTCTCCAGGACTCTGGCCGTGGCGGACAGACCAGATGCCGTGTGCGGGGCCGGCACTGCCCGCCCCCAGGGCCACACCAGAGCTCCTACGGCCACCTAGGGTGCACCCAAGGGACCTGCGGGGACACCTGTCCCTCCCGAAGCCGGGACGCCCAGGCGGGGGGCAGCCCCCCGACACCGGTCCAGGCGCGGCCCTGTGCTCATTACCGAAGCCACGAAGACGTCGCCGATCGTCTCCACGGAGTCCCACTCGGCCACGCGGCTGGCCAGCGCCATCTGGAACAGGCGGTGGCACTGCAGCACCTCCCGGACCCGGTGGAACACGGTCCGCAGCTTCCGCTCGCTCAGCAGCTTGGGCTCCATCTCGGACAGTGGCCGCTCGTACTGCTGCGGGGGCAGGCGGTGAGCGCGGGGCGCGGCCTGGCCAGACACACCCAGGCCCGGGTGCCCGGCTCCTCCCCGCCCAGCAACCAGGGCAGGGCAGGCGGGCAACAGCCAGGTGGCAGCAGCCAGGCACCTCCAGGATCCGCTGCAGGGCGTCCACGTAGCTCCTCTCACTGTCCACCACCGAGGCCAGGATGCACCTCCGCACCACCTACAGGCAGCGGCTGTCAGGCAGGCCCCGAGCTGGGGTTGCCGCCAGAGCCCTATGGGTGCCGCCTGCCCCAAGGTGGCCGGTGCAGGACCCTCGGGGTCTCTGGACCGTCCGCACAGGCACGTCAGCCCAGCTGCACGACAGCCAGACCCGTGCTCCCGCAGCCCACGCCGGGCGGCCGGCCCCAACCACGAGCGGGAGGACACACTGGCTCTTGAGACCACGGCACAAGCGCGTCCTCGCTCCAAAGGCAGACGGCTGCCTGCCTGGGCCCACTGCAAGCCCCTGGCGCTTTCTCCCCGTCGCCCCGGGCACGAGGTGGCCAAAGCCCAGCACCACCACCTGATGGACACGTGGACAGGATGCCAGGGGCAGGCCCGAGACTAAGGGTCTTCCCTTCCCGACAGGCCGCCCCGCCCTGTCCGCTCTTTACAAGGGCTTCCATGCCGCCAGCCGCCAGCAGGGCCTGGGCGTGGGGTGAGCCGATGCCAACACACGGTGTGGAAGCCGGACACCCTCAGGCTCCGGGGCTGCACGGCGCTGCCCTCTAGGTAGCCAAACCCCAAGGGGGTGGTGCCAGCAGGACAGCGCAGGCAGCCCCCCAGCACCCCCATGGGATTCCATACAGATGCAGCTCCCTGCAGCAGCGAGGGGGCCAAGGGCGGGTGTGGGGGGCAGCCCCAGTGCAGCAGCAGAGCCCGGCTGCGGGGCAGGGCGGGGACAGGGCGGGAACAGGGCAGCTGCACCCCCATTGCACAAGAAGCCAAGCCCCTGGCGGCTGAGGCAGGACCGGGTGCAGCCCGGCCCGCGATACGGAGCCACCCCAAGCAGAGGGTCCCTGGAGCTGCGCGCCCCGCCCCCTTGTTGCGGAGGCAGCCCCCGGCAAAGACGCCCACAGGGCTGCCAGCGCAGGGACCCCAGCGCCGGCCCACCGGGCCCCCGGCCCACCAGCGCCCACCTGCTGCTGAGACAGCCCCTCGGGCATGGGGGTGAGGACGGCGTCCGCGTGCCTGCAGTCCACCTCAATGAACACGCTCGGCTCCTCCTCTGGGCAGGACCTGTGGTCTGGAGGCAGGTCAGGCCGGTGACCGCGCGCTCCCAGCCAGCGAGGACGGCCTGGAGACCTCACAGACGCGGACAGCCCCAGGCCGCGGACATCCCCCCACATCTGAAATGCCCAACATCTGAAGTGTAACCTCAGAAGGCAAAGGAGTCGGCACTAGAAACACATCTCAGCTCCTGCCCGCAGAGATCCAAGCGGGCCGGGGGCGAGCGGAGGGCGGGGGAGGGCACGCCTGGGGTGGGGACCGCCTGCGCTGCCTCCAGGGCCACAGTCCACCCTTACGGGTGATGCAACAGGACCAGGCCCTGCTCCCCCCGGAGGCGCCGGGCCCGCCCCACACAAAGGCTGTGCGTCGCCCCAGCTGGAGGCCGGAGCCCTTGAGGGCTGCGCGGGACGCCCTCGGGCGCCCAGAGGATGGTGTTCTCACGGGGAGGAGCCGCGCGAGCGCCCCAGTGGACACCCCACTGCCCAGCCCCGAGGGACGCCGGCACACACCTTGGGCGAGGAAGGACTTGGTGCGGATGAAGGAGCGGCCCCTCCGGACGGCGGCCCTGGTCCTCTGCAGCCCGTCCCTGGTGCCCTCCTTGGCGGCCTTGACCAGCCTCTGCACCTGCGGGGAGGGGCTGTGAGACGGGCCGGGGCCGCGCGGCTCCTGCGCTGTTTTAAAGGAAATGGGCTCACGCTCTGGCCGCATCACCCCTGCGCTCCAGAGCCCGTCTGTGCGGTCGGGGCGGCTGCCTGTGCCCTTCCTGAAGGCAGAAGGGGCCCCAATGGACAGAGGGGCCGGGGCCCAGGCCTGCCCGGGGAAGCTGCCTCGCACCACGCACACCACACGCCAAGCCACGGCTGGCCAGGGCAGGCCAGAGCCCACGGAGAGCGGGCTGCAGCCCCAGGCACCCAGGGAGGCGGCATGGCCGCTGCGGGGCCACGGCCGGCTCACTGGGCCCACGGGCTGGCCGGGCCTCCGCTGCCCACGCCGAGCCTTGCTCCACGCCTCCCAGACTCATGGTCCTCGCTCTCCAAGACCCAGCGTCCGCACTCGGGCCCTGGGCTCCCCAGCCAAGGCCTGCGGGGATGGCGCAGCCCACAGCGGTGCCAAGCCCATCCCCTCACACCCCGGGGCGCCTGGCCGGAGCCCCCTGCCCCTCACCCGGCCATAGGCGGTGGCCGTGGTGGGGCGGCCTGGCCTCACCTGCGTTCACCTGCGTTCCTGCACCTGCTCTTCCCCCCACCCCGCTGGGTTCCCGAGGCGTCCACGAGACCCTGGGGATGAGCACGGCCGCCGGGGCCCCACCCCGTCCCCCCCGTGGGCGGCCACCCCGTCCAGCAGGCCAGACCTACGGGCCCTCTCGTCCCGCCCCTGCCCCTGAGCCCAAACAACCCCAGCCGGGTCTGCCCTGGGCCCCCCAGACCTGCCCAAGCCCCACACTTAGCCGCAGACCCCTATGAGCAACTACCTTCCCGCACTCGCCAAATCACACTTTCTCAACCCAAACCCAGACTGGCCGGCCTAAGGAACGGTCACCTGGTGCGCTTCAGGGTCCCCTGAAGGGAAGATCAGAGATGGGGAACAGAGGGCCCTGGGGAAGCCTGTGGGGCGACGGGTCCTGAAAACCCCTACTAGAGCAAGGGGTCCCCGTGCCAGGGGCCACACGGCCTCCCCCTCTGGGCTTCCTGGCCCTGGGAACCAGAGCAGCTGCACGCTGGGCGAAGGGGCCTGCGGCTGCCTGGGGGCAGCGGCCCGTGAGGACCTGGAGCCGGGCGGCACAGAGACCCCCTGGGGTGGGGCCCTCAGCACCAAACACAGAGCAGCTGGGGCGGAGGCCAGACTGGGCGGGGCACTTGGCAGTGTCCTCCTTAACCCGCTGCTGACGGTGAGGCCTGCTCCCCACCTCCCACCTCCCACCTCCCACCGGCTCCTGAAAACCAGGCGAGCCCAGGAGCCCGGGGTCTCCCGCTCTGGCGCGGGAGTTGAGGCTGAGAGAGCCTCTAGCGCGCACTTAGGGCCGAGAGCACCGGCCCAGGCCCCCGCGGCCTGGCTCTAGCGGTTCCGGCGACCCGGCGGGGGCTCTACCTTCAGGTCGTGCTTGTGCCTTAGCTGCTGCAGCTCTACGGCCCCCACCGCGCCGGCCACCAGGCGTCTCATCCTCCGCTCATAGCGCTCCTTTAGGCGGGCGAGGTCGCGGGCCAGCTACGGCAGAGACACGGGTCACCGCCCGCCCTGCCTGCCGCCGCCGCCCCGGACACGCACTTGGCACCACTCGCCAGCCCCACGCCTGGGCTCAGCTGCTCCGCAGGCAGGACGTGGGTGGTGCGGGCCAGGGCTCCTAGCGGCCTCCTGCTGCGACGGGCGTGACCCACCCCGCCCAGGACACTGTGCCCGCCCGCGCTCCAGCCGGCGGCCCGCACCGGCCCTTCTCGGGTGCTGGAGGCGCGCACCCAGCCCCCTGCCCCGGCCGAGGCAGAGGCTGCGACCCACAGCGGCGCTCGGCACAGCCCGGCTCCTCACCCACGCTGGGGCGCAGGCCGCCATGCCTGCGCATCCCAGACACCCCCACGCCACTGGCCCCCCGGAGGCTGGTTGACAAGGCTGAGGGGCAGGCAGACGCCGGAGAGGCCCATCCTCCCAAGCCCTGGGCTCAGCGGCCAGACACCACAAGGCAGACCCAAGGAGCCCGGTGCATGTCACCTGTGTCAGGGCACACGTGTGGGTCGGGAAGGAGATGCCAAGGACAGGACCGGAGCGGCCAGAGCGGCGCCCCCTCCGAAGGCCAGCACCCCCAACAGAGCGGGCCGCCCCCCAGCAGGGGCGACCTCTGTAGAGTGTCAGTCGGAGTCACCTTTGGCCCCCACACCGTGCCGGCCCAAGAGCCCCAGACTCGTGCACATGTCCACACGTACACACACCCACCCGTGTGCACACCCACCCACGTGCCACATGTCCACACCCACATGCCTGTCCACACCCACATATGCATGTCCACACCCCCCAGGCTGCTGGTCAGTCGGCCCACTGTCCTGGGCTCACATTCTCTCTGCCCAGCAGACGGCACCTGCTTCCCCCCAAACCTGTCCCAAGGCTCAGAGGTTAAGGGAAGTTCTGAACTTGCAGAGCCACGGCCACTGCCGGGCTGGGCACCTACGTGCTTCTTGTGGCCGCTGCGCAGGAAGGTCCGGGGGGCGCCGCCCCTGCACTCGGGGTCGCTCTGCTCCTCGTAGCTCTCGAACTCGCTCGAGCTCCAGCCGCACTCGAGAGAGCTGTTCCCGCCCTCCTCTCCGTTCTCAACGTCGTCGTAGATCATCTCATCTGCAGGCACAAAGGCGAGGTGAGCCGGCCACGCGGGGCGCACGGGGCTACAGTGGGGGCTCTGCAGGGGGCCACCGCTGACCCCCCCCATCTGCCAGGGGCGCGGTGCAGGGACCCCCCCACCCCCACAGGGCAGCAGCCCCACCCAAGGGCACATGCACAGGGGAGAGGGAGACCACGGTGGGCGGCGGGGGCCATGGACTGTGACAGCCGCGCCCACCGGGCAGCGCCCACATAGGGAGGACGCAGAGGTGCCATCTCCAGCCGCTGTGAGTTTTGTTTCAGGGCTTAAGATGCCTTAAGGAAACAGACGACCTGCCACTTGGTGGCCGCGCCGCGCCTGCCCCAGACTGAGAAGCGGCCAGTGCTGGGCACTGAGGCCCTCACCTGGGGGTGTCTGCACCGCGTGGCCCGGCTGGGGCTCGCCACACCCCCGCAGAAGTGGCGGCCATAGGGGCAGCCGTAGAGGCGGGAGTGGAGGGCCAGCAGCTGTGTCCTCCCGGGCTGCGCTGTGGCAGCAGGACACAGAGAACCGACAGCCCTCCCTGCAGGCCACGAGCTGAGCTTCAGGCCTGGGCGACGCCAACAAGCGGGCGGGTGGGTGGGCAAGCAGCACATAAGGCGTCTCCAGGCCATCAAAGCAGGGCTTCCCCGAGCAGAGACTGGTCTCCAAGAACAAGAGGCCGGCACCGAAGGATGTGCAGGGGGGGCCTGGGGAGGATTCCCAGGCCGCCGCAGACTGGGTGCTGGCCGAGCATCCGAGGAGACTGAGCTCTCCAGGCAGAGCCCACAGCTGGCGGCCCCAGCACTCGGTGGGAGTGTGGCACGGCAGGGTTTGGAAGGCCAGTCCAGGCTGGTACCCCAGGGCTCCGCCCCCTGCCCAGGAGGGGTTGCCTCTCCTGGTCCTGTGCCAGGCTGGGACCTGAGCGCAGGCGCTGGGGGCACTGGGGGGCCATAAGCGAAGGCTGTGTGGGCAGGGCCCCCCGAGTTCACACCCAGACATGTGCTTCCAAGTCGCCTCACAAAAACTGGCCATAGAGCCTCCCCTGGTGGCGAGGTGGTTGAGCACCGCGCTGTGAAGCTGCCCGCAGCCGGCCGGCGAGCGTCGCACATGGCACACAGACCTCTCCTGCCGCCCGCTGCTCCCCTCAGCAGTGTACCTCGGTCCTTCTGCCTGTTCTGTTCCCCGCTCTGGCTCCGGTGAATCCTCTCACCCTCCCACGCCTCTGGCCTGTATCCCGGTTCTTGTATAAATGACTAAATAAATCTTTTTTTAAAAAAAACTGGCCGCAGTCTCACCATCCACCACTCACCACAACTGAGGGCGTTTACCAACGGGCACCAGATCCCCGGCGTGGAAACTGGTGGGCCGCAGGCATGTGCAGCAAACTCAAAGGGCCTCTCCCACGCCTTGCTCTTACCCTCACCTCCGCCCTGCAGCTCCCGCGTCTCAGGGCTTCCTCCTGTGGGCTTGGCCCAACATCGCAGTGCCTTGTTGGTTTAAACCCCACAGTCGAGGGCAATGCTTCCTTATTCAAACTGCAAGTTTCCAATTTTCTTCCCATCTTCATTCTTGGCCAGGAGTAAGGAAGTAGTTTTTTTTTCTATTTTCAAGTGTACTGATTTTTATTGACTTTGTTGGTCTTTCCTCAGGGAATGGGTCCTGAGGACCAGTGACACTTGTCTCCCTTGAGGTTCAACACAGAGCCAGCACCCAGGAACAGCCCCTGTAGGGGAGACGAGCTCACCGGGGCCAGGTTGGGCGGGGGGGTCGCCTGATGCCGTGATCTCCGTGCCCTGGCCCTGCACTGGCTGCACCCAGGCAGCTGGCAGAGAGGCCTGCCCGGCCTGGCTCCGTCTCACGCTGCTTTCCGTGTTTGAGGGGATGTTATCAGGGTCGTACAGGTTTGCAGCTGTGGGGTGGGCTGTCCTCACGGGGTCTCTGCGTTCAGTGATGTGTTCCAGCCCGTGTTGACGTTATGATCACACTGTAGTATTTCTGATGGAATTGACCTTCTATTTCTTTCCATCCACTCGCTCACAAATGCTCTCTCAGTAGGACAGGCCGGCTCTGTGGTCTTAGCCCGCCCGGAATTTCACTCACCTGGTTTACTCTGACTATAAGGACTGCTGCATTTGAACGACATTTCCTGTCATTTTTGGTATTCTTGGGCACGCTTCCTAACGTTACATTTTCTTGCTTTCTACCAGACAGGCTTCGGCCACCCTGTTTCTGTTCTCTTACTGGCTCTGCGTAAAATGCAGACCTGGCCCATCGCGTGAAACCATAGCCCCTCCCCGCGCCCTCCGGGGTGGGCATGGAGACTCCCAGTTCTTGGGCCTGGTGCTGCCCAATGTGTAGCTGTGGCCGCAAGGCCCCTGTCCACAGTCACCCGGAGATGAGCTGAGGCTGCATGCATCTTGCCCACGCTCGCTTCAGGCTGAGAGGTGGACCCGCACGCTGTCTTCCTGCTTCCTGTCAGGCCCGGTGGTCTCCTCCTTGGCGTAGAACAGGAAACCTCCCTGCGGGGTCTGAGTTTGGACCTGCCCATCTGCCTGATGCCACGTCTCCTGCAGAAGCTCCTGCTGCCCAGCCCCGGCCCCGGGCACCCTGGCTCCTGCAGGCAAGGGCGCTGCTGCCCGCCGGTCCCCCGTGGCTCCCACTGGTGTCCACCCAGAGTTTAAGTATTTACCTCCGGGGAGTCTGGTCCCCACGTCCCGTCCTCCATGTCCTCTGCTGGACCCACCCAGCACAAGCCTCATCCCACCTCCCACCGCGGCGCTGCTTTAGGGAAACAGACGATTCCCATGTCAAGGTGGTGGTGCACACACGCAAGCACACGCACACACACCAACCGCCAATGCCAGCGAGGGCCTCGGGCCATAACCTTGGGGAGAGGCTGCTGCAGGGCCCAGGCCAAACCAAACCTGGTTCGGAGTCTGAGTTCTCTCTTGGGACGTCGTCGTAGATGGCCTCCTCCGGACCTGGAGCATAAGGAAGGGACACTGGATGAGTCGGCCCGGACCTACCCGGGGCAGCCTGGGAGGTGCTGTCCACAGGGCAGCCCATCCAGGCCGCCGCCGCCTCCAGTCCCACGCTGGCTGCCCAGGCGCTCCCATGCAGGTGCGCAGAGGCCAGTGGGGCTCCAAGGGGCAGCTGGGCCGGTGCTGCGGGAAGGGAGAGGCCGCCACGTGACAGCCGGTCTCCGCCGGTGCGGCAAGAAACTCCGACTCCAGACCAAGCTGCTCAGATGCTGCCATTCCACGAGTCACACGTGCTTCCGCTCACGAAGGTGGGGGCTCTGCCCACAGCCCCAGGGGAGCGCAGCGCCCCAGCGCAGACACTCGGGAGCCTCACCCCACCTAAGCCCCACCAGCCAATGGCCTTGCCCCTGCAAGCGCCAGATGGCAGGCGCCCAGCAGCCAGAGAGGTGAGAGGAGCCGCTGCCAGGGCTGCCCGCAGCTTCCACCTGGGGAGCGGCCCCTGGTGGGGGGTGAGGCTGCCACTTCACAGGCCCGTCTGCTAGAGACGGCCCTCAGGGCCCGGGGGCACAGGCGCCGCCCGCCCATCCTCTGCATAGCCAGCCCTGCGGGAGGGATGCCACCCGAGCGGCAGCTCGCCGAGTGCACTGAGCCTGGCTCCCGCTCCATCGCATCCCAGCAGAGGCACGTTCCCAGCAGCATGGGGACAGGGCGGGGTGGGGTGGAGGCGAGGGGCCCCCGGGCAGGGCTACGCACCCTCCATCCAGGCGGTGTTGGCCGGGTCTGCGACCCAGCGGGCCAGGGCACTGTCCTCCAGGGCGGCCTGCTCTTCCCTGAAGGACAAGGTGCGGTCAGGATGAGCACCAGAGACATGGCTGGGGCCTCTTGCCTTCCCCTTGGCGGGTGTCTCCCAGCAGGAGGCCGAGCACCTGACCTCCGGGACCCGGCCCTGGCTCAGCCTCCACACCCGGGGGGCGGGGGGGTGGGGGCAGGGAGGCAGAGCCGGGGCTGGTCAGCAGAGCTGCCTGGGGCCCTGAGGGTGGGCAGCGCCGGGCTGAAGGCAGGGTGTGGGCAGGCCGAGCAGGTACCTGTTTGTCGGGACCTCGGAGCTTGGAGAGTGGCACGGGCTGATTTCTGCTGCCTCCTGCGCATCTGCGGGAGAGCAGAGGCCGGACTGTGTGTGCCTGGCGTGCAGGGACAACGCACCTCTCGCCGTCCCCTCTCAGCAAGGACAGGGCGCCCGAGGGTGAGCGTGGGCAGTGGGCAGACTCGGGCACTCGGGCTCCCTCCTCAGCGGGGAACAGGAGGGCAGGCCACGGCCCGTCAACGTGGACACACGCAGTAGGGATGTGGGGTCCCGACACACCCAGGCAGCCCCCACGCCCTGCCCCCCTGACCACAGTGTGTCCTTCCCGGCAGGGGGTGCGGCTACCTTCCTCGTCCAGGGAGGCGGTGCGGATGAGGACGGGGCTGGAGTAGGCGGGCAGCAGTGCGGGCAGGCCGGAGGGCACCGCGTAGCCGCAGGGCACAGGCACCGCGTAGCCGCTGGGCACTGGTGGGCTCCCGCTCTCCTCCTGGGCGTCCAGGTCCAGAGCTGCGGGCTGGTCTTCCTGGAAGGGCGTGATGTCGATGACAGAGTAGGGGTTCACTCTAGCGGGAGCCCCAAGTTTGGTGGGTTCCACAGGTGCCACCGGGTCTGTGCCTGCCTCATGTCCACCTGCTGGGGAGGAGAGGACACCACTGCAGACACAGGGCGTGGCTGGCCAGGGCCCTGGAGCCTGTGCTGGGTATGCGGCTTCGGGCATGGGGTTCAGCACATCCTCAGGGCAGGGGCTCCCCAAGACCAGCACCTCGGAAGCTCCAAAGTGGACGGCTCCTCGGGGACAGACCGGGCTTGGCCCAGCCGGCCCAGCGATTGGGGGTCAGAGAGGCCACCGCACCTGTGCAGATGTGTCTGGAGCCCTCCTGCCTGACTCACCTCAGAGACCCCCGCCTGAGGGGAATTCGTGTCTGGTGGCCCCGGGGGCCCTGACCAGGGCAGCACAGGCGCCCAGCGTGGCCAAGTCACCGGCCCTCCCCACACCCGCCCTGTGGGGACAGCGGGACTCACCAGCATCCCCTGTCCCGGGGCAGCCCGCGGCCGGCCTGTCTGCGTCCAGCCTGTCTGCCTCCGGAGCGCTGTGTCCACAGTCGGGGCCGAGCAGCGCCCCCGCCTTCTCCAGGCTGTGGCCGGCTCCCTGCTGCTGGGCAGGGTCTGGGTGGGGTCACGAAGTCAGCATCGAGGCACAGCCACGGCCACTGTGCCCCCCACCCCGTAGGGAGACCAATAGCTGCCCAGCCACCCAGCCTCAGCCTGGACCCTGTGGCGCGAGGCCCAGACCCCGGGCGCTGCCCCACAAGGTGAGCAAGACACACTGCCACCCTCCCCCCGCGCCCCGTCCAGGAGGGCAGGGCTGGCCAGGCCGAGGGGGTGTGGCCCTCAGCACCGTGGCACAACCCCACGCGGGGCAGGAGGGTGTGATGGCCGTGCAGCAGGGCCACTGGTCAGACCGCGGTGGACGGCCACAGGGGACACAGCGCGTGCCCACTGCTGTCCCAGGGAGAGTGATTGTGTCCACCAGGCTGCTCGCTCATGGCTGCCCCCCAGACTCAAAGCCACAGCCCCCAGGAAAGCGCCAGGGAGCAGGGGCTCTGGGCACTGGTCAGCATGTGGGGCCTGGGAGTGCCCCGGAGGGTGGGGGCGGCAGAGCCCCACTCCTGTGCTCACTCCAAGCCACCCACGTCCCCTGCAGTTTGGCAACTCGAGCGCCTGGACACGGGAAGAACAGCCCCAGCCCTGCCGGAAGGCCCCAGAGGCCCGGCCTCACCTGCCAGCGCAGCGGGCGGCTCCCGCGCGTCCATGGAGCATCCGGCGCCCCTCGGGCATAGGATTGGACGTACCTGCGGAGGAGACAGCGGTCACCATCAGGCCCCTGCACAGCAGCTGCCTTCAGGACCTGCGCCTGAGCCCAGGGGTGCTCCCCCTGGACAGGCGCCAGGGAGCGAGCAGCAAGCGGGCCTCGGGCCATGCCGCCAGGAGGGGCCCCGGCCAGGCCTGCACCAGACACAGCAGCGACCGCCCAGCCCCCACCCCCCGTGCAGCCATCGCCTCTCGCCAGCCCCAAGGGGAGACGGGACACGGCACAGAGTCTTCCCTGCCTCGGCCCGGGAGAGGGGACTGCCAGGCACAGGGCCAGGCCATGGGACGGGGCTCCGGGGTCGGCCAGGTCCCCGCGGCCAGATGCACTTCTGCTTTGCTGCGTTTCTCGCTTCCATACGAGCGGACAGGAGCCACATCTGACCACAAGCCGGTGCCAATAAGCCACGGCAGGCCCGTGTCCCGCTGCCCAAGTCCCCGCGAGCCAGCACCTGCCCTTCCGCCCAGGATGACCAGTCAGGGCGGCCCAGGGGCCGGCAGCATGCTGGGGCCTTCCCCCACACATGTGCTCGCACACGCGCGTGCACAGACACCACCCCGGGAGTCTCAGGCCCAGGACCCCCGATTGCCTGCTGCCAGCGCCACACGCACAGGAGCATGCACTCACCACACAGTGCACACACACGCTTACATGCAAGCGTGCTCACAGGCACGCACACCTGGGGGCCCGACCTGCTGCGCAGCAGCATGGTCCCCAGCACGGCCCGTGGGCGAGGCAGCCTCTGCCCACAGCGAGACCGAGCACAGACTCTGCCCGGGGCCGCACCTAGGGATGCAGACCCCGCTCACCCCGCAGCCCCCGCCTGATGGGGACACGGCAGGAGCAGGCCCACTGGGGACCGGGGCATACCCACTCTCTGGTTACACGCGCTCATGCCCAGCCCGCAAGGGGGGGGGCGGCGAGGTGGGCAGCAGAGCATCCACGCTCCCTGCCCTGACAGACGCGGCCACGAGGGTGGAGGGAGTGGCCCCAGGGCACCCCCACATGTCCCGTGTGCCACAGGGCACCACACCCCGCACACACCCATGCTCTCCTCACACACGCCCGGCACAGCGGGCCTCCTGCAGGCACGTGTTCTGGGCCAGCCTGCAGGAAGGCCAGGCTGGAGAGGGGCCGGCAAGACCCCAGCGCGCTGCACGGACGGGGCTGGGCTGATCTGCCATTCCCGAAAGAGGAAGCTGAATTGCCCAGCATGCTCGGCAGACCGCCAGCTTGGGCTGATCCCAGACTGAGGTGCCCGCCCCACCCCGCAGCAGCCAGGAGCCCCAGCTCCCGGGCCTGGCCCGCGGGCAGGAAGGAGAAGAGGTATCCGCAGGAAGCCAAGACAATCAGGGTCCTCAGTCTCCAGAGGAAACAGGGGAGAGCAAGCTATTTCTGGGCGTCCAGGGTAGCAGGAAGCAGCTGTGTACCCCCCCCACATCCCCCCACACACCCTCCTTGTGCCGGGGCCTGTCTGACGGCAGAGCCAGGTCCGGGACCGGCAAGGTGCATGGAGGGTGGCTCCAGGGAGGCACTGAGGCTCCCTGAAAATGGGGCCATTTTCAAGACCTGCTGGGGTGGGCCCTCCCCATACCCCAGGGCTCGGCCTGCACCCAGCACAGGGGCCCAGGAGAGTCCCCAGGAGAGTCTGCCCTCCCATGAGCAGCAGAACATCCGGGGCTGGCCTGGGCTGGGGGCCCACCCGGTGGCCGGGGCTCAGTGCCTGGGTCCTGGCTGTGACCCAAGGTTGTGGCCGCCCCTGGAGGGCTGTGAGCAGGGCTCCCCAGGGCCTCCTGCATCTCAGGCACCCCCCACACTCCCCACCAGCCTGGCCGGGAGGTCAGGTCACAGAAGGTGGGGGAATGAGGCTGCACCAGCCCCTCCAAGCCCGAGTACCAGGGACCCCAACACTAGGCCCAGCTGAGCAGGGTCTCCAGGGCCACCACAGGAGAGTTGGGGACAGGGCCACCTCCTCCCCCAGACCAGAGGTGCAGCATGAAGACCACGAGGGCTGCGCCTCAGGGCCTGCCTGTGGGGACACTTTGTCCATCTGGACACAAGGCCACGGCCAGCCTGGCGGGCGCGCCTGCAGCTCACAGGAGCAGAGAGAAGACCCACGTCCCGCAGCCTGGCCTCCGGGCGCCACCAGTCCAGCGGACAGAGCTGTGGGGTCTCCCCGACAGCAAGGGCTCGCCGGCCACCCTGCACAGCTCCCACACCCCTGGGAGCCCAGCCCACCTGCCCGGCCCACCTGCCCCTCACCTGAGGGGGGCAAGGACACACCACCCTCTGCTGGGGCCCCAGGCACCCCCCCCCAGCCTCACTGTCTGTCTGTCTCTGTATGTGGGCCCCCCCCCCGTCCCTGTCCCGTTCCTCCTGCCTCTCTCCAGGTATTCCTTTCCTATAGCTGGCAGGTACCTGGGGGTCCCCGGGGAAAGGGGTGGTCCCAGGTTCCCGGCGCCCAAGGGAGGGGGAGCTGGGGGAGACTGGGGGGCGGGGGATCAGGAGGGGCCTGGGGGCACCGTGCAGCAACCCAGGTGCAGCAGCCCGCGGCCTGGCGCGGGCACCAGGGGCTCGGGTGGGGAGGAGGCCCTCGAGGGCACAGACAGCGGGCCGTGCCCCGGGGCAGGCTTGGGGCCTGGGGCGCTTCATGGGAACCCCGCCCTTCCCTTCTCTGTGTCGCGCTCGAGTTGTAAGATGCTCCCTCCCAGCAGGGCGGTCGGACGTGCGGACGCAGAGCCCATTCAGAGCTGGCAGGTTTGGGGTCCTGGGGGCCCCTGCCCCGTTAACAGGCAGGAGGAAGCAAATGATAAAGCTCAGAGCAGAAACAAATGAAACAAACCTAAAAGCCCCTCAAGATGATGCGCCTCAAGAAGAGCTGGTTTTCTGAGTGACGGGTAAAGTGGCGCCTCTGGGTGGCGTCCCCATCCACGCCCCGGGGCCAGGGCCCAGCCTGAGGCCCTGCCCCCACCCCCCACGCTCCGCAGCCCTGAGGCTGGGTCCCAGGACCCCGGTGGCGCCTGAAGCGCATGTCCAGCTCTGCACCTGCCCGGCACACCCAGGGGGCCGAGAAAGCCCCGCCCCACCGCCTGCTCCACACAGCAGTCCTGTCTGGTGCCCGCACGCCCCCTGGGCACCCCGGGGCCCCACACCCCTCCCTTCCCCCTACCAGCATGTCCCAAGGGGCGGTTCCCCCCAGGGCCACGTCTCCAGCCAGACCTGCTGGTGCTGCTGCTGGCAGTGACCTGGGCCAGCAGATGGGTCGCCAGAGGCTCCCCTGCCAGCACCCCCCGGGCTCACTGCCCAGACAGTGCCACGTCCAGCCCGACGACGCGGTGCAGAGAGCCGCTCCACCGCCCACCCCTGCCCTCCGCCGTGCGCCTCAGACCCGGCATCGCACAGGCCGGCCGTCTCTGCTCAGATTTCAGATCCAGCTGAAAAGTGATCTTTCCCACCCCAGGGCGAGGCTCTTGGCTTCAGAGGGTGGGCAGGGGTGCGGGCAGGGCCCCGGGTGCGTGGGGGTGGCCTAGGCCAGGTCTCCACAGCGCAGCATGGACCAGGTCGGCACTGCCCATGGGCTGCCAGGCAGGCTCCTGGTGCTGCTCGAGAATCCACGCTCGCATGATCTCTCGCATGCCAGGGCTGGGGGTGGGGGTGCGTGAAGGGGGAGTGGGGGGCCAGGGAGCACAGCCCACACACGGCCCCTGTCCACCAGGCTGGCTGACGGTGCCCCTGCAAGACATGGCTGCGCCCCAGCAGCCTGGGGCTCCACAGCCTCTGAAATCTCTGGAATTCTCAGGCAGGGTCTGCATGGCACAGGGGATCCCATGGGGGGCAGCCCCACCGCCCTGGCTGCACAGCCCTTCCGCACTGGGGGAGTGGGGCTGGCGGCCAGCCCGCTGGCACAGACCCCTCCCGCATCGGCTGCAGCGGCCCCACTGCTCAGCCCCTCACGTCAGAGACCCCAACTCTCCCCTCAGAAGAAGGAGAGCTGGGGTGACACAGGCGGCTCCTCCCCAGCTCGGGCAGCCCCTCCACCCCCGCCCTGACCCTGCGCGGGGACCAGACTCAGAAGCCACGGGCAGCTCCGTCGTGGATTTCTCCTTTTGGTGTTTAGACCTCAAAGTGAATGTCCTCCGCGCTGTGACAAAATGACGTCCAGGGCACCCCGAAATGGCCTCCGGCCCTGTGCACTGGCAGCGCCCACCCCAAGAGCTCTGGGCACCCAGGGCACGACGCTGCCTCCGCAGGACGTCCACACTCCAGGAGGCTGCGGCCCCTCCTCGGAGACCACGCTGCCAGCGACCGGGGCAAGGCCACCACCGCAGTGCTGAGGAGGGCGCCCAGATGACAGGGCTGGTGAACCCCAAGCTGTCCCTGGCACCCACCTGCGGGACCTGTGCGTGGACACAGCCCTCGCCTGAAGCGAGGACATTAAGCAACGTTAAGTAAAAGGAAGCTGAGGAAGGCAGGCGCTGGCCGAGCGGGGACCCGCCCCCCAAGCCCGTGCCGGAGTGGCCGCAGCCGTGATCCCTGGCGGCTTTCACCGGCAAACAGTTTCCACCCTCAGAGGGCGGGTCCGGGAAGAGAAAAGCCTTGAACCTAAGATGGTTTCAGATCTCTTCTAAATCTTCTAAACGCTGCTCAGTACACACGAATCGCCAAGGCCCGGGGCACGGCCGGGGAGGCCAGGCCAGGCCAGGCCAGGCCGGAGCAGAGTTCACGGCAGACGGGAGGGCAGACGCCCGTCTGCAGGGCCCGGCCTCCGAGGGGGGGGGGGACGCCCCGGCCCGCCAGCCCCTGTCACTCAGGGGGCCGCCTCCTCCAGGCCTCCTGCTCCGAGGCACCCCAGCCCCACCCGCCCCTCAGCCCCCCGGCACCCTGGGAGCCCAGGGTCCCCCTGCCTGTCCTGGGCCGCGGTGCGCCCCGTCAGCTGGGGGCCCTCTCGGGCCTGGGGCTGCACACCTGGGCGGGGCAGGGCCCTGACTGCCTGCGCCCTGCCTTTCAGATGATTATTCACAGATGAGTCCGACCAAAGGACCGCATTTCTGCTGTGCTCTGAGTTCCGTGGGGCGCTTTCAAGCTTGCTCGGGCCGTGCCGCGCTCCCAGCCGAGCTCGGCCTCCCCCAGGAGGGCCGGGGGGCTCTTCCCCCGCCCCCCGCCCCCCGCTGCAGAGAAGCGCCCGCGGTCAACGCAGCACATGACACATTTGGTCAAATTAGAAAGTCACAATTAAGCTCAAGGGGTGGGCCGAGTCGGGGCGACCTGGCGCCTCGCGCCCCCAACCGTGTCCGCCGGGCAGTCGGGCCGCGGGCAGCCGGCTGGGCAGCAGGTCCCGCCCCGGCGGCCGGCGGGGGAGCCCGACGTCCTCCGGGAGCCGCCCTGGGCCGCGGCTCGGGACGCGCTCGCGGGCGGAACCACCTGGACCGCTCGCACCTGGCGGGCGCCGGCGGGGCGGGGCGGGGCGGGGCGGGGCGGGGCGGGGCGCGCGACGGGGCCCGCGGGTCCGGCCGTTACGGCGGCGAGGCCGGCCCTGGGGGCGGCGGGCGGCAGGTGCGGGCGACGGCGACGGGGCGCGCCCGCGGCGGGAGGCGCGTGTCCGCCGGGACCGCTGTCCTGTCCCCACCGCACCCCACCGCACCCCACCGGGCCGCACGCGACGCCCCGGCCGCCCCGGCACCCTGAGCGGGCGGCCGCCCGCCGCCCGCCGCCGAGGCTGGGGTCCCCTGCGGCCCCGGGAGGCCCGGGGTGCCGGCACGGCCGCTGTCCTCGGCCGGGCGCCCCGCGGAACCGGGGCCCGCCCGCCCGGCCGGCGCGCAGGGTCCCGGGGCGCGCAGCCCCGCAGCCCCCCGCCGCCCCGCGGCCCCCCTGCAGCCCCGCAGGACCCCCCGCAGCCCCGCAACCTCGCAGGACCCCCCGCAGCCCCGCAGCCCCCCGCAAGCCCGCAGCCCCGCAGCCCCCCGCAAGCCCGCAGCCGGGGCGGGGGTCCCCAGGGGCCGCCGGGCCGAAGCGCAACTTCTACGCGAAAGGAGAAAACTGCTCCCGCCCGCGCCCCCGGCCCCGCGCGCACCCGCCCCGCGCCCGGCCCGCGCTCACCCCGAGGCCGCCGGGACCGCCCCGGCGCGCTCACCCGAAGCCGCGGGGACCCCGACGCCGCCGGGACCCCGACGCCGCCCCGGCTCGCTCGTCCCGGGACGCGCCGGCCCCGCCCACGGGGAGGCGGCCCCGCCCCCGCGCCGCGATTGGCCGGCCCGGCCGCGGCGGGAGCCCATTGGCGGGCGCGCCTGCCTCTCCCCGGCCGCGCCCCGCCCCCGGCCGCGCCCCGCCCCGCGCCCGCGCATTCCTGCGGAGCCACGTGGCCGCCCGCCCCCCACCCGCGCCCCGCGCCCCGCGCCCCGCCCGCGCCCCGCCCGCCGGCCGCGCCCCCCGACCCGGCCCGGCCCCGGCGCGGAGTCCCGGGTGCGCGCCGTGCGGGGGGCTCTGGGACGGGCCCCGGCGCTGGCCCTTCCCTGCGGACCCCGAAACTGAGCTCCGGCGGCGGGGCACCTGGCCGACCACCCGCCGGCCCGGCCTTCCTCGGACTCGCCCCGCCCCGGCCGCCCGCGGGCGCAGCGGGGACCCTGCCCCGCGCGGGAGCTCCGGCCGCCGCGGGCTGCCCAAGCCCAAAACCCGGGCCGCGAAGCCCGCCGGCCCCGGCCTGCCCGGAGTGGACCTTGCTACGGGACGCGGGGCTCCTTCCTGGCCCAAACGCTTTTGCGCCGTGCTTGGCTCTGCCGGACGGCCCCGGGGAGCCCCACGCCTGCGGACGGCCCCGGGGGGGCCCCAGCCGAGTCCCAGGCAGGAACACAAGGGCCCTGGGTGCCCAGGCCGGCGGCACTCAGCGCGTGGACAGGCCTGCCCGGAGGCGCTGTCGGTCTTTCCTGGTCAGAGGGACTCATGTCAACGCAGCTAACAAGGGGCGCGGGTGGTGGGGCCTCCCCGTGGCCCGGAGTTAAGTCTCAGGCTGTCACCTGAGTCCCCTCCCCGGCCAGGGGGCGACCCACGCGGCCCAGCGGACTCTCCTGACCGCCCGCTGCTCCCTCCGCAGTGGGTCTCAGCGGATCCGCCTGCTCTGCTCCCCGCTCTGTCTCTGGGAGTCCTCTCACCCCCTGCACATATGGTCTGTACCCCAGTTCTTGTATGAATAAATATTTTTTTAAATAAAAACTAAATAAAAAGCTAAACAAATGAATGCTAATCCTACTGTTGGGGTGTTCATAGCTTCTCTTGGTAATGAAAAGTCGAAATGACAAAATATCTAAGTGAACCAACATATCAACACTGGGATTGTAGCAACATGAGCACACCCCCACAATCACAGAACGCAGTGTTTAAAGGTATTTTAAACAACTGTTGAGATAACGTATCCTAAAGAAAATGTCTTATGTCAACATATTCTCTGCGCAATTCAATTAATTTAGAAATCAACAAAGGTAACTTAAAAATATATATGTATAGAAAGAAAATTTTAAAATATATACTCATCAAAACTTATAGGTCAAAAGAGTAAATCATTCTTTGAAATTACATCATACTGAGAAGTGAAGGTTGATTTTTAAAAAGCAGGAAACGTGACTAAAGTGCTTGAAGAGAAATTTATGGTTTTAAATGCTATAATCAGAAAAGAAAATGGCTCAAGATGATCGGATCTGCTCCGGAGGAACTTAGAAATAGAATAGTTGACACCCCAGAAGTCACAGAGGGAGAAAATGTGGCAGAAGCTAACAGGGGAGGGGGAGCGCCCCACACAGATGACATACAAAGTGGGTCTGAGAAGACTCAGCCACTGGGAAGCTCTGGAACCTCTGGGGGGGGGGTGGGAGGAGGAAAGGGGAGGGAGGGGGGGAGGGCACGACCCCCTCTTCCTTCCTCCCCTCAGACACTGGGCAGCAGTCTCCCCGAATGTCCACATCTGACCTCTGCCCCAGGCCAGGGACTCAGAGCTCCAGGCAGAGCCTGACGGGGGTGGCCGGGCCAGGCCTGAGGTGGTGGGCACCTGGGTCGTGGGGTGGTGTGGGGCGTGCTCTGTGTCCCCCAGGGGAGGTGGAAGGGAGGCCTCTCCCCAGGGGCTCAGGGCAGAGCTGAAGGAGCCAGTCCTGCCACATCCAGGAGGGTGTCCTGGGGCTGGGGGTTTTGAGGTCTTGACTCTGGTGCAGTGAGGACCTCGCTGGCCACAAGATGTGGCCTAAGGTCTGTGT
The DNA here is from genome assembly GCF_014898055.3 of Talpa occidentalis. Lineage (NCBI taxonomy): Eukaryota > Metazoa > Chordata > Mammalia > Eulipotyphla > Talpidae > Talpa > Talpa occidentalis. The sequence continues at coordinate 148,433,389 of NW_023604295.1, read as the reverse complement.
GGCAGGAGGGGTGCAGGCCCGGGGTGTGCCCTGCGGAGCCCCAGGGTAAAGGAGACCTGGCCAGCCTCTGCAGCCCGAGGGCAGGACGGCGCCAGTGCCTGGGGGTCGCCAGGCTGTGGGTGCAGAGTGGAGAGAATGCAGGAGCCCTGGCACCCAGGACACGTGCCCGATGGCAGATAGGACATTTCCCAGCAAGACAGAAACTCCAGTTTCTCGTGACCAGTTTTGTCAGAGATTCAAGGAAAAGAGAATTTCAATTGAGATAATGTCTTCCAGGGCAGAGAATTCTGTCTTTGCGGGCAGCTGAGGCCCGGTGAGGGGAGCCCCCCAGGCCTGCCCACAGAGTGGCCTTCTCTTCCTTGGCTCCTGCCCGGCACAGAGACAAGGAGGCAGGAAAACAGCTTAGTTGTTGCAAATGGGGGAACAAGAGCCCAGTGTGCCAGGAACAATGCCTCCCTCTGCAGCCCTCCCTGCCCTCCCTGCCCGTTCTGCTCCCCCGCTGCTGCCCAGGGCACTGCTGCCTTATCTCCCAGCACACCCCACAGGCTTATCTCCCCTCCCCCATCCGCCTCCCTCCTCTGCCCTCCCTGGCCGCCCCCAGCCAGTCCTGCACTTGACAACTGGTATTTGGGGCAAAAGAATTTGCTCTAGCTCTTCCATGAGGAGGGCGCCCCAGCCCCCCGGGGCGGCTGTGTGGGTGCTGGCGTGGAGTGAGGAGTGGCTGCAGAGTAGCCCCACCCTCTCCAGGGAGAGCCCCCAGAGTGGTGGGCAGGAGATCCAGTGTCCGCCAGCCTCCGCAGGCAAGGTCGTGCCCTGGAGGGCTGAGCCAGGGAGAGCAGGAGGCCGGGCTGGTGCGGGCCGAGCAGGGGAGGGGCCGCAGTCCTGGCCCTAGACCAGCCGAGTCCAGGCTGCACCCTGACCCCCTACCCACCCCAGGGCCCCGTGCGTGCTTGGGCATGGGCCCTGCCTTGCGGCTGACCAGCAGGCTGCAGGAAAGCCCAGCCGCGGGGTTGGAGCTCAGGGCAGCCCAGGAGGCCACAGCTGGCTGCGCATCCCGCCCACCTGCCCTCAGCGATTCTGCCTGGGGCTGTGGGTGTCTCGCAGTCCTGCTTCGCTTAGAACCCTAGGAAGACAAAGACCCGCTGAGATGCGCTCATAGCAGAGTGGACGGGGCAGCCGGGTGGCGGCGGGCGAGTGACCGCAGCGTGGGCCTCCAGCCCGGGGACTCGGCCCTGCAGCCTCTACGCCTCCGGCCCTCCACACCCGCGGGCGCTGGCCCCACGCTGCTCAGGAGGCTGTGCCTGACCTGTGAGCCCACCAGCCTGGCAGGTCTGTGCAGGGCCCAGGCCGCTGCCCCAGCTGCGCCCACTGACAGGCCTCTGCTGGCGAGGGGAGCCCAGGCCTCCGGTCTCTCCACCTCTCTGCCCAGCAATGTCTGCGTCCCCCTTCCACACATTTGGTCCTGACCCCAAGGGGACCCCAAGGTGGGGCTCTTGGGGTAAAGAGTCCATGCAGGGGGTGTCCCGCCCCCGGGGAGGACATGAGGGGGTCTGCGGGGGCTGGGGAGGCAGGGAGTGTCCAGGTGAGGCTTCCAGCCTCGCTCACGCAGAACCCTGGGAAGACTCGTCCCACTGGGAGAGAAAAATACCAGAAAAACGGCCGCAGTCCGGGAGCGGCGGGGCGGTCGGCAAGGTCCAGGCCTCAGCGTGTGAGAGCGCCGGCTCGGGGTCGGGCGTCGGCCCGGGGTGGGGCGCAGGCATGTGGTCGGGCTCCGGCACTCGCGACCCGCGAGGGTCCCCAGAGTGAGCACGTCCGGGGCGCGGGCCGCTAACAGGTCTCCGCGTCCTTCCCACTCGGGCCTCCAACCGCTCTGGCGTGGCTTTCCGGCCACTGGACCCTGCACGGGGAAGGTCAGCTGAAGACAGGCCTGGTCCTCAGCAGGGGAGGGGGTGGCAGGGGAGGCTCTGGAGGCGGGGCTGCGGGCTGCGGGGCTGGGTATGTGGGGCTGCCGGTTGCTGCGGGGCTGCGGGCTGTGGGGCTGCAAACTGCGGGCTGTGGGGCTGCGGGCTGCGGGCTGTAGGCTGTGGGCTGTAGGTTGTAGATTGCAGGCTGTGGGGCTGCGGGCTGTAGGCTGTGGGCTGTAGGTTGTAGATTGCGGGCTGTGGGACTGCGGGCTCTGTGCTGAGGGGCTGCGGACCGTAGGCTGTGGGCTGCGTGGCTGCCAGCTGCGTGCTGCCTGGGAGTGGGCTAGGTGAGCCAGGGCAGCCCGACCGCGTGCCTGTGCCCCACCCTGTGCCGGCACTCTCACGCGCTGAGGCCTGGATCTTCCCCACTGCCCCACCTGCCTCCCCACTGTGCCCGTTTTTCTGGCTCACCCAGCCCACTCCCAGCCAGTACACAGCCCGTGGCCACACAGCCCGGAGCCCGCAGCCTCACATCCCTCAGCCCACAGCCCAGAGCCTGCAGCCACACAGCCCCCCGCCCCGAGCCCCACAGTCCGCAGCCACCTGCCACGCAGCCCCACAGCCCGCATCCATGCAGCCCACACCCAAGCCCACAGCCCCACAGCCCTCAGCCCACCCCAGAGTCCACAGCCCCACAGCCCCACAGCCCTCAGCCCGCAGCCCCACCAGGCAGGCCCCACGTCTCCACTCCTGTGACTCTGTGAGTCTTCCTGTGTCGTTCCCCCTGGTTGCAGCCTCAGCTCTTACATTTCAAAGAATTGGTGTTTTCCATCTCCATTTCCCAATTAATGTGAGATTTTAAAAACTGTTGCGTCTTGCAGCACCACACTGACAAAGACACGGGAGTCGTGGAGCGGGCTGCACAGGGGAGGATGCTGCTGAGAGCAAGATCCTGGCTGTTTTATTGATGGAAGAATCATAGAGCATCAGCTACGTGCGCTAGGAGGACAAGGAGAAAGGATGGGGTCACTCAGGAATGCCATCTAGGGCTCGGGGGACACGAGTCTGCTGACGATGTTATCAGCTTGAAGACCAAGTGTTGTCATCGAAAACAGACCCCAGACCCCCGGCCATGGACCTGATCTTATCAACAAGGCCTTCCACTGATCACCTCTGGGGTCCCTTGGCATACGTCGGTCCTCGGCCCCCTGGGTGTTCCCGGTCATACCTCGCGGTGCACACCCTTCCCAGGGGGCTCCGGCTTTCTGCTCTCGATTGATATGGAAGGCGCCTTGTAAGGTTTGGCTCCTATGACTGTGCCTGGACAGTTCTGACCTTTGTATGGGAGCGCGGCACTGCAGGTGACCACGCTGGTGGCTGAACAGGCCGCTTAAGTCTAGCAGCCCCACAACGGTTCTTCGTTTTGGTGGTTTTTATTTCATCTGCACCTCCTCGCGCCTGCTCAGGTCTGTTTATGTTATTAATCTCTGCAAGCAGCAGAGGTTCTTGTCTGTGGCTTTTTTTCAATAAACTACTTCTTTTGTCTCTGTTCTTTGATTCACCGTTTCCTTCCTTCTTGGTTTTGAGGTTATTCAATGTTCCCTTTCCAAAATGTTTTTTTGTTTTCTTGTTTCCTGGAAAATATATTGGAAATTGTAGCCCCTTCTGATTTACTTTTAAGCCCAAGTGTATTTAGTAATGTTCTTTCTTTCCAAAAATATATGTAAGAAAAAAATTCCGTTCTTTTGGTATTTGTTTCGAAAGTTATTGCTCTGTTAGAGAAGACACTGCCACTTTGGAATTTATTGTGTTTTCTTTTATTGCTAAGGACACTTTTTATGATACATGATCAAGTTTTAAAAACATTCCATGTATGCTTTAAAAACCACTGTGTCGGCTGGAGAGTATCTGTAACCCTAATGGCTCAAGCTTAGAAAATGGGTATTTCTCCAAGAAATCACATACAATTGCCCACTTGTGTTTCTGTCCCTTAGTTCTGTCAGTCTTTGCTTTATGCATTTTGGAGGCCGTGTTATCAGGTACATTTGTTTGCAAGGGTGAGTCTCACAGGGCACAGCACCATGTCTTCCTTCCTTTATGAGATACCATGCCCGGAATTTCGTGACGAGAGCAAGATTGCTATCCAGGTTTATTTTTGTTTGGATTTGCCAGACCCATATTTTTCTAACTTTTTACTTGCCACTTTTTTGTGGCCTTTACCTTTTAGTAAGAAAGAGGTTGAATCTGGTTGTAGGACCCGAGTCTTCACGTTGATGGGCTTCCTTCTGCCTATGGGTCTACCAGGACTGGTCTCTGCTTTTTCACCCCACACTGGCCTTCACTCTTTCACCCCCTTTTTCTCCAAGTTTCTTCTGCTTTTGATGTTATGGTGGTTCCCTTGAGAGCCACATTGATGTCAGTCTAGTCACTGATTTCCTGGACAACCACTATGGGTTCTTGACTTCACGTCAGCCGTGAGCCCACACTCCTGTGGAGATAAGGCCCTCGAGGATGTGCCCCCAGGTGGCCAGCCTCTGACCCAGCCTGCGCCCACTGCCTGACCGCTCCTGCTGCTGCTGGCAGCGGGGAGCCTGTCCCAAACACACCTCCTTCTCTTTCCTCATGGCTGAGCCATGAAGCAGGTCCTGTGCCCGCTCTCCCAGGCTTGTTCTGCACCCACAGCTCCGCACCCCTCCGGACAGGGAAAGGGTGTGGAGACCCCTCAACATACACTGCAGTGGGGTCATGGGGGGAGCTTGGGCTCAGTCCCCCACAAACCAGGGCCCAGGGGGCTGCCTGGCAGGAGTGGGTGGTGGGTTGTGGCTGGGCAGCCAGGGGTGGTGGGAGCCTGGGTCTGCTCCGGCACCAGGGTGGGGGCACTCATGGACAGGAGCAGGCCCGGCACAAGGTACGTCAGGTTCAGCGTCTGGGGAGGATGCATCCTGGCTCACAGATGTGTCCCCTTTGGGGTCCTTACCCAGGCAGGGCAGGCACTGGGGTTCTCTGTTAAGAGGGTGCTGCTCCACTGGGGGGCCCCAGCCTCAGGACTCCTCCCTAAAGGCCCCTCCCGCAGCACCCTCAGCCAGTCCGGCTTCTGGGCTGGAGCCGGACCGCGCTAGGCCATCCTCTCAGACACCCCTGGAGTCGGAGACCACGGTGGGCAGATGTGGGGTGTTCCGGCTGAGCTACAGTTTGGCGCTGGGCAATGAGAAGACCCTGTGGGAGGCAGTCGTGGATTTGACAGCCTGTAAAAAGGTGACATTTGCACCGTTCTCCAGTCAAACATGTGAATCTGAGTCCAATCTCAGCAGATGAGCAGCCCACATGAGGGGCAGTGTCATGACTGGCCGTGTTCACCAAGCCTTCCGCGAGGGCTAGAGCGTGAGGGCGGCGCAGGGCTGGGGCAGGGCCGAAGGATGGGACAGGGAGGGCTGGAGCCAGGGCAGGAGGCTGGGGTGGGGTGGGGCGGGGCCAGGGCAGGTGGGGCACGGAGGATGCGGTGTCCCCGGGGTGGGGCGTGGGACCAGGATGGGTGGGGGTGGCGGGGGGTCCCAGCAGTGGCCCTGGCCTGGAAGCAGCAGCAGCGCCACATGGACACCCAGGCCCACTCAGTCTGTGGACAGCGGGGACACGGTGCTCAGCCCATGGACAGGTCACGAGGGCCGTGGTGGAGGACACCCCGTTCTCAACCTGAAGTAGGAGCACAAAGCACTTGGGGTCAGGGACACTGCAGTGAACGGGCCGAAGGTCACAAATCAGAAACTGGGCACAGAGGACATGGGCTTGTTTTACTATTTCCCAGCTTTTCTTTAAGTCTGAAATTAGCTGGAAATAGACAAAATAGAGCAGATGACACAGTAAATGGGGAGGCCCTGGCTCTGGGCCGGCAGAGTCCTTCCCCACCAGGGCCCGGAGGGGGCCCCAGCTGGAGGCGAAGCATGGAAGCCTACCGTCCATCCTGCTCCTGAGCCGGGGAGACGGGCAGTAGGTGGGCACATCCCAGCCAGGCTCCTCCCGGGCCTCCCTGCACCGCTCCCCAGGTCAGGAGAGCACACCTGGGCCAAGAGGCCATTTTCTGCCCAACCTGGCGGTGACCTCGGGCTAGCCCTCTCAGCACGAGGTCGGGGCAGTGACTGCTGGGCTTCCGACTGCTTTTAGGAAAAGGGAGGCTGGGGAGGGGTGAAGGACTCCTGCTGGACACGGCCCCTCCCACTGGCCCTGTGGGCACCCCAGGGTGGGGGAGGCGGGCCATAGGGGAGCAGGTGGCTCCCAGCCAGCGGCCAGGCTTGGGGTCAATGCCTGGAGGTCTGTCTTAGTGAATGTGTTTGCAGCCGACAAGACACAGGGTCCCCCTCAGGGCCGACCTCCGGGCTCCTGCTCAGCGTGGGAGTGAAATCTCTGGGGTGGACAGATGTGCTGGGGAGGTGCCGGGAAGAACTGAGGGTGGCCTCGACACAGCGGCGGCTGGGGGCTGCGGGTGCAGACTTGACCTCAGTAACTTTCTCTGGGGAGTTACATTTTGGAATCTTTTCACCAGTTTGGGGTTGCAGGCCACAAATGCAGGCGTCACATTTCCAGAGACGGACTGGAGGCCGCAGCCATGGCCGGGGAGGGCTGGTTAGTGCTAGCACAGTCTGGCTGGCGGATGTGTCCCCTGGTCTGCTTCCCTGGGTGAGGTGGGGGCGTCTCCTCGCCAGGTCACTGGCCCCATTGTGGTGACTCCCCAGGTGCCCCCATCATGTTGGGGCAAACTTGGGGCACCACAAACATAAGCCCGCAGCCCCTGGGGTTCCCAACCCATTGTGGTGTCAGGCAGAAATCGCCGCACCCGAGCAGGCCATGAGCCTAATGGGGCATCCCTCTGGAGGTCCCTGGGCAGCATAAGCCCAGCAGGGGGGCCTCTGGGTCCCGTAGCAGTAGGGGTGTGGCTGGGGGAGGCACCTGCCAGGATGTGCTGGGTCCATTTCCGAGCCATGGGGGGCACAAGAAGATATGGGAAAGGTCACCTCGCACGGGATGGGGGCAGGACGGCCAGTGTGGTCAGCTGTCAAGAAAGCAAGGACTCTCTGTGTGGATGCTGAGTTAGAACGGATGCCCCTCGACGCAGAGCTGACCGGAGCTCGCAACCCGAGGGGCACAAGAGACACCCCCTAGAACCCCCTGGCTCCACAGCAGCCCCAGTCCCACAGCAGCACCGCCCCCCAGGCACCCACAGGGGTCGGCAGGACCAGCAGGACTGATAGACGCCCAGAGGGTGAGGGCCGAGGCGCTGGCTGGAGGGGCCGCCACAGATGCCCCAAGTCCAGGCCCTCCAGGCTGATCAAGGGGCGCTCCTGCACCCCAGGCGCGCTGGCACTTCAAGTGGCTCCTCTGTCACCGTGCCTCTGGGCAGCCCCAGGGTCATGGTGACGAAGAAGGAAGAAGCCGGGACAGACAGCAGGGGACACACAGTGACACCCGCCTCCGCAGGCCGAAAGCACCGCAGTGCAGCGCCAGGGACGCCTCGGGCTCCAGGCCGGCATGGAACACATGAAACTCGAGGACTGGAGTGGCCCTCAGAGACCAGGAGGCCACGCTGGGCCTGTGCCGGGGCTCCGTGGACGAGGCTGGCGCCTGCTGCGCAAGGAAGGCTCAGGGTATAGCCGTGGGTCGGGCCCAAGCTGCGCATCTTCTCCAAAACATGGTTCCGGGGCCTGTGCCGCTCCCGGGACCCCCAAGCATCTCCTGCAAATGCAGCCGCGGTGCCCCCTCTGTGAGCAGCGAAGCGGGGGTCTCTGCGGGGCTCTCAGCACGGCCCAGTGGCCAACCCGGGCGGGGACTGGGGCCTCCCCGGCTGCTCCGGCCCTCCAGACCCGGTGTGGAGCGGGGAGTGGTCCCCGCTGGCCTAGACGTCTCCCTCTAGGGGCCCCGGGGCAGCGCTGCGGAGGGAGCCTGCGCCTCACCCACCTTGCCGCTGTCCTGTCCAGGCCTGCCCGCAGCACTGGGCACCACGGCCTCCTGGCCCATGAGGGCGCTGGGCTCTCGGCGCAAGGAGACTGCAGTCACTCCAGCCCCCATGCGAACCCCGCCCACCCGCTGGGAGGCCCGAGGAGCCACGGGTCACACCGATGGCAGGGGAGGCTCCGGGCTCGGGGCGCGCGGCCCTATTGCGCCTTCCGCGGGGACGGCTGCCCGTTGGCCTTGGCCGGCTGGCGGCCTCCAGGCTCAGGCTGGGCGAAGTTCCAGTCCACAGGATGCAGGAGCTGCTGCGTCTTCTTGTGGGTCCAGTAGGGGTTGAGGACCAGGGTGAGGAGAACAAGGCCCACCAGGAAGAGTGCCAGGTGCGGCGGGTACAGGCTGGCACGCAGCGCGGCCCAGTGCCACAGGCACACCCACCACATGTGGTAGGTGAGCACCATGCGGCAGTGGAACATGTGGATCATCAGCCACTGGTTCAGCCGCCACCAGGCCGAGTCAGACCAGCCGGCCTGTGGTGAGACGGAGGAGACGTCAGTGGGCGGCCCGGGGCCAGCCCCCAGCCCCGCATCCACCCCCAGCCCTGGTGGGGCCACATCCACCCCCACTGCGCCCCCCCCACCTCCGTGGGGCTGTTTCCCCCTAGGCCCCCCTACCCCACAGGGCCATGACCCCCCCACTCCCAAGCACACCCCCCCAGACCCCGACAGGGCACAAGCCCTGGCCCAGGCCCCCTCCTGCTTTGCGCTGCTGCAGGGGAGCAGGGGGCGGGGGCAGCGGAGACTCACCTTGAGCAGCATCCAGGAGATGCAGGTGAAGGGCGTGCTCATCTCCAGCAGCAGCGTGGTCATCGCTAGGTAGTGGCCAGCTCTGAGGTTGACCACTGAGCCAAGAAACCCAAGAAAGGCAAAGAGATGGTGGGCGACTAAAAACACATCAAAGGTCCGGAAGAATGCGCTGGACAGGTGAACGGCCACATTTTCGAAGAAAAAGAAGCCGGTGGCCGTGGCCACGTGAAACCAGCACCAGCTCTGCTGGCCGAGCGCCTTGTCTGCCTGCAGCACGGGGTCTGCCAGCATCGCCCACAGGCCGGCGGCCGAGCCCTGCAGGCCGAAGACGGCGCGCGTGGCCGCCAAGTTCCAGAAGACCTTCTCCTTGGCCACCAGTGAGCGGTAGGTGGCGTTCAGGGAGGACGAAAGCTGGTGGCAGACCAGGAAGACCCCCAGGTAGAAGGCGAAGCCGGCGACCACCAACGTGGCGCGGACCTCCCAGGAGGCGTAGTCCAGGTCGAAGATGCTCCCCGATGCCCCTGCAGTGCTGGCGGGGCTCATGTCCGGGGTCACACCAAGGGAGCAGGCAGGGACTCAGGCCTACGTGGCTGCTGGTGCCTAGAAACCGGCGTATCCCGGGGCCTTGCATCCAACCTGCATGGGGCAGACAGCTCGCTGGGCACTGGGACACAAGGCCCCGGCCATGCCCCCTCCAGGCTGCCCCATGCGCCCTGGCACAAACACAGCAGGGGCTGCCCATTGGCCACGGGTTGGGGAAAGCACGGCTGAGGCCCGGCAGCCCGCCCCTCACTGCCACACTCCAGCCTCCCCTCACTGGCCACCACCCTCACCCTCCCGAGGCCACAGTAGACCCTCGGCCTCGGAGTCTCGCTCCTGTCCACCCCTGAGGCTCCCGACCCGGCCTGCCAGGGGAGCACGAGCCCCCCGTCCTCTCACCATGCCCACAGAGAGGGCTCTGAGCCAGGCTCGGCGGGGCCGCACCCCAGGACACGGAGGGTAGTGGAGGACTGACCGAAGCAACCCCGGGAGGCCAGTGTCCAAGCAGTGGGTACAACATGGCTGTTGAGGGAGGCCACGTGCCACACACCCAAGGGCCACACCTCCCAGGCCTCCCAGCCACACCGAGCTGGGCCCAGGCTACTCCAAGTGCCTGCAGGTCTGGGTCAGGCCCACCTGGGCGTCCGTCCATTGGCGGCTGCGGGTTTCTGCCCGGGGCCTCCAGGTGCACTCTGGCCACGACCTGCAGCCCCGGCTCACACCCCTCGGCTGTCCTTCGGGCCTGTCTGCACACAGACCAGGCCGAACCAGAGGACCTGGGAGCACCTGGGCATGTGCAAGCACACATGTGTGCGCGGGCATCTCTCTACCCCGGGTACTGTGACGTCTTAATATCTGACAACCCGTCCTGGCTACGGAGCAGCCCCTCCAGGCAGGCCAACAGCGAGAGGCAGGCCCACAGACCACCAGGACCCGCGCCTATGCAGCCCAGGAGGCCTCACCCTTTCCTGACCTGCCTATCCTGCCCTGCGCCCTGCCCCCCTCCCTTCCTGGGAGCCCCAGGGAAGGCATCTGCCACCAACCACCATGGCAGTCCCTGGTCGGTGAGGCCTCCCGACCCTGGGCTGTGAGGGCCTGGACTGTGGGCTCTCAGCCTCTGCATGTCCTTGTGGCCAAGCCCCGCTGGCGCATCAGGAACCCAGGACCGGCCGGCTCTGCAGTGAGTTACCTGCTGACCCAGCCCTGAGCGTGTTGGGCCGGCCGGGGCACAGAGAGAAGGACGCTTCCCTCCCAAGCAGGGGGGCAACCATGAGTGCTGCTCCCGCAGACCTCAATTTTGCTCCCACGAGTCCATCACAAGACCGGTCAGTTCCCCTTTGCTGGACTGCAGCAGGGGCGGAGCCTGCCCCGGCTGACAACAGCCTGGTCCAGCGGGAGTGGGCCGTACAGCCGGTCCTGTGGGTCAGGTCAGCAGCGGGTCAGGGGCAGCCGGCCTGGCAGGCTCTGGTCTGGGCCGCGCTACCAGCAGGTGCGGAAGCAAGTGCGGGAGGGAGGGGCGCAGAGGGGCAGCACGCACTGGTCCCATGAAGCTCCCCCTGTGTGCTGAGCAGGGGCACCCCACTCCTTTCACCCTCAGAGACCGGCCTTCACAGCCGCTCGGGGCAGCCCAGGCAGGCAGCTACAGGGAGAGCCAGCCGGGCAACCGCCTCCCCCGCCCCCCCCCCCCTGACCCCTGCCCACTGCTGGGCCTTCTGGTCCAACCTGTCCTGGGCCTCTCAGTGCTGCAGGCCAAGAGCATCCCCGCCCCCGCCGCGGGATGCAGGTGAGTCCCTGAGTCACCTGCATACAAGGCGGGCCTCTCTCTCCCCAGGACACCAAGGACAGCCCAGCCCCCCCCCAACCCCCCAGCGGCGGCTACTGGCCTCCGAGGCCGGCAGTGTCCTTGTGGGGGACACACCCCGGCCCCACGCACTCCTCGCGCCCCAGAAGCTGGTGGTCACCGCGGAGGCCGCGCCGCAGGGGCTGCGCCCCGCACCCTGAAGCCCGAGCCCGGGGCCCCCGGGCCCCCGGCCCTCGTCGGGGCTCAGCGGCCCCGCGGCTGGGCGGCCTCCCCGGGCCCGGGCGGCCCGTCCCGGGGTCAGGCGCGGGGCCCCGACGCGCCCGGCGGGTCTGTCCACGGGGCGGCGGCCGGCGCCGGCGCTGGGCTCGGCCGGGAGCGGCCAGGCCTGCGGGCGGCCCTCGGCGCTGCCGCGGGGCCCGGGACCCCGAGGGCGCGGAGAGGCGCGCGCGGACCCGCCAGCGGCCCGGGCTCCGGCCCCCCCGGCCCCCCCGGCCCCCGCGCCCCGCGCCCCGGCCGGCGCCAGCCCGGCTCACTCGGAGGCCCCGGCGCCCGCCCGGGCCGCGCGCGGCCCCCAGACGAGCCCGGCCCCGCGCCCGCGCCCGCTCACCCCGCGCTCCCCGCGCTCCCCGCGCTCCCCGCGCTCCCCGCGCTCCCCGCTCACCCCGCGCTCCCCGCGCCCGCCGGCGTCCGCGTCCCCGGCCCGCCGCCGCCGCCCGCAGGCCCCGCCCCCTGACCCGGCCCGCCCGCCGGCCCGCCCCCTGACCCGGCCCGCCCGCCGGCCCCGCCCCCTGACCCGGCCCGCCGCCGCCGCGCAAGCGCACGCCCAGGTGGGGGCGGCGCCACCTAGTGCGCAGGCGCGGGCCGCTACAAGGGCGCGGGAGGGGGACGCCGGAGGGGGACGCGGGAGGGGGGACGCGGGAGGGGGGACGCGGGAGGGGGGGCGGGCGGGGCGCGCCGGGAGGGGTGCGGGGCGGGTGCCGGTGCGCGGACACGGGAGGCTCTGGACGCTTGGCTCCGGTAGAAGCGGTGGGGCAGGCGGACCCCAGAGTCGCGGGAGTCCGAGACCCCAGAGTCCGCGGGCAAACGGGCCGCGACCCAGCCTCTGTGCCCCCGACCCGCAGGGCCCGCGGCGTAGACCCGGCCGGACGCCGCCCACGGGGCCCCCCGACATTCACGGAGCCCCCTCCACGCCCACGGGCCCCCCGACATTCACGGAGCCCCCCGACATTCACGGAGCCCCCTCCACGCCCATGGAGCCCCCCGACATTCACGGAGCCCCCCGACATTCACGGAGCCCCCCGACATTCACGGAGCCCCCTCCATGCCCACAGGGCCCCCCGACATTCACGGAGCCCCCTCCACGCCCACGGGCCCCCGACATTCACGGAGCCCCCTCCACGCCCACGGGCCCCCCGACATTCACGGAGCCCCCCCGACATTCACGGAGCCCCCTCCACACCCACGGAGGCTCCCGACATTCACGGAGGCCCCAAAATTCACAGAGCTCCCGTGACACTGGGCCTGGGACACCCGCGGGCCCCACACCCAGGGGAGAAGGCGGCGCCGGGCACCAGCCTTGCCCCGCTGTGTGGTGACAGGAGTCGCTTCCTGAGGGGTGACCCAGTCCACAATGCCGGGGGACCCTCTGCCCAGAGCAGCCCTCCGGGTGGGAGCATCATGGTGGGGTGGTGGGCCTGGCCACCGCGTCCTCCTTCCAGAGGCTTCGGGGATGCAGAAGCTGCTGAGACCCGGGAGCTCCCTTTGTGGGGAGAGGGCCAGGCCTGGGGTCAGGCCCCTGCCTCCCCCCCAGCCGCCTCAGGGCACAGCGTCCCGGGAGACGTGCAGGCCGCCCCGCCGGCCAGCAGCAGGCCCTGGCCGGGGCCCAAGCCTGAGTGTCTGCTGGCCCAGGACTGGGGCCGGGTCTCGTGTCCAGGAGCACCTGGGCCAAGTGACCTTCCCCGCCTCACCTGCCCCCTCCCCTCAGCTGAATCTGCAGGGGCCGGGGCGGGTGGCCTTAGGGAGTCCGGCTCCCTGTTGGTCCCCTCCGCCGTGGCCCTGCCTACCTCCCGCATGTGGGGGGCAGCTGCGGGCAGGGCCCCCAGCCGGCGGCCCCTCACCCAGGCGAAGACACGCATCTGAGAGCGGGTAGAGCGGACCCTCCCAGCCCCGGCGCCTCCACACCCGTCCACTGGGTCCTCTGGAAACACACTTAAGCCACCAGCCCCAGGGCCCGCTCTCGAGGCTGCTCCAGCACTCAGACACGCAGGGCTCTCTCTGCGGGAGTGAGGGCCGGGGCTACTGGCTGCAGTTACGGGGGCACCCGAGGACCCCCAAGCCTGAGCTGGGCATCCAGGCCTGCGGAGGCACCCTGGCCGGCCCTGTCAGCCCCTCTGGGATGGTCACCCCTTGGGGGCAGACTGGACCTTCCAGCTGTACTTCAGGGATGGGGCCGGCCAGTCCCCCTCATGCACAGAAGGCACCCACGGCTGCCCTAGCCCCAGGCAGGGAAGCCCGCGCCCTCAGGAGAGGACCCATGACCTACATGGCCTGGGGGGTGCCAGAGGCTGCAGGGGCTGCTGGGCGGGGTGCTGAGGAGGTGGCTCTGCTTCCGCCCCCACAGGGGCTTGTCCCTGTCACCAGCTCTCACTTCAGTGACTATTTCAGGCACAAGTTTATAGGCTCAACCCCCTCCCCCCTCAGTGCCTGTGCACGTAAACAGGACACAGGGACCGGGAAACGGGGGGCTGTGTCCGGTCGAGGCTCAAGGCACCAGCCCCCAAGCGTGTACGGACTTGGCGTAGCTGTGACCCAGCCCAGGGAAGCCAGCGGCCCTGCTTCCTCCCAGAACCAGAACCTCCCAGCCAGGCCGGTTCAGGGTCAGAGAGGAGGATGTGAAAGCGGCTGGCAGACGCCACAGAGGAATGGGGACAGGCTGCCCCACTGCCCCCGCTGCCCTCGAGTGCTGAGCTCGGGCTGTGGCACCCGCCCAGCAGGAGCCTGGCTAACCCCATGAACAAGGCTGAGTCACCCCCCGACCCCCACCAGGGGGAGGGCGCGGCATTGCTGCCCTGGGACGCCTGAGTCCTTGAGACTCCGTTGGAGGGGAGAGGCGGGTGAGCCGGGCAGGCCTGGCGTGGGGGAGTCCTCGCCCTGAGGGAGATAGCCCAGAGCCCCCAACACTCCGAGGAGGCGGCCGGTGAGCCCCCCTCTTCCTGAATGGCCCCTGTGGGCAGAGGGACAGTGCGCTCCAGGCCCAGTGCCCCCTTGACATCGACTGTGAAACCATCACCTCCAGACCCCCCAGCCCGGCCCAGCCCCATCAACACACAAAGTAACAGGGGGGTGTGGGTGTCACAGACCCCCAGAGAAGCCGGTTTGTCTCAGGGTGCACGGGCAGAGCCCGGCCTCTGCCCTACCCCACAGATGTCTGGCCCTGCGGCCCCAGAGCGGCAACGCCAGCACAGACAGCCCTCCTCGCCCCGGGGGGTCCAGAAGGAGAGACGGGGCCACTGACCTTCTGTACTGGACCTACTGGCTGGAGGACCCCTCCAGATGGGACACACGTGCCCCCAACTGGCCTCCTTTAGGGGTCCTGCACCCAGAGCACCCTGCCCCACACCCCAATGGCCAGGCACTGACAAGAAGGGGCTCCTACACCCCAAACAATTTCACTCCCTGCCCCACCTGGGTGGCCCCGCCCCTAGGGCTTCTGTGTGATGCAAGCCGGTCCCTCCCACGCTGGTCTCCCCACACCCAGGCACGCCCCAAACACAGCTGGAGATCAGGCCTGCAACTCTGGAGAAGGAGCCATCCTCCAGCCTGGCCACAGACGTCCCCCAGCCACCGGGAGCCGCGGAGCAGACGCTTCTGTGTGAGGCCCTCGTGCTCCTCAGGGCTGCGGGAGGTGGTTCCCGTCTGCCAGACCTGCAAACCCAAAGGGCTGCCCAGAGCACTCTGCGGGCGAGAGGGGCCGCCAACAGGGTGCTGCAGGAGGGCACTGGTGCCCAGAGCCAGGGAAGGGACACAACATGCGTCACACAAGAACCAGCGCCCCACGTGGCTGCGAGCTTGGCTGGGACACGCATTTATTCCACAATTTAACTTGCTCTGTCTTGGGACACGCCTTTGCCATCATGGCCGTGTTTGGACACAGGCTGCAGTGTCCGCCTCGTGGTCTGGACAGTCCGGCTCCTGCAGCAGCATCCACGTGGCAAGTGTCCGGCCTGGAGCCTGTCCGTGCACAGGACGCCGCAGACACCGAGGGTAGCCGGCCCGTGGCCTGTGGCTGCGCCCCCCGCAGTGGTGCCGGGAAGGAGGGACGTGTGCATAGGCATCCCGGTGGGCACCAAGGACACCGCTGCCAACGCCCAGTGGCCTGGCTGAGGCCGCATCCAGCAGGTGTGTGACAGCCTGGGCTCTGGGCTCGGTCACTGGGGCTCATGCGCCACCGGGGTGTGCCCCCCTCAGGCACTTGCCTGTCACGTGCATGTGCCTTCTTGAGGCCCTGGGGTGTTGCTTAATTTCTCTGTGTCTCAATATCCTTTTCTTTAAAATGACGGTGGTGACTGGACTTGCCTGAAGCTGCTGCGGAGGCTGCACAGGCCCGTAGCCGCCTGGGATGCGCCCAGGCCCAGGCTCCCCATTGCCCTGACCCAGCTGCTTCAAGGGTCCCTGTTTTGTCTCGTGGGGCCTGTGGGACCCCCAAGAGTGCTGGCCAGTCCAGGCCTGCACTGGTCAGTCCTTTCATTCTCACAGAAGCTGGGACTGCCCAGTCTTTGTTTTGTGCTAAAGGAGCAGACTGGAGGGTCACGTGGAGTGATTAAGTTCTTAACCGAAGCGTGTAATTAGCATTAATTGGAAGATGCGTGGAGAAGGCCGGGGAGGCTGCGTCTCTGTCCTGCTGCGGAACACCCCTGTCCATCCACGCTGAGCCTCCGCAAGTCCCTGCCGCGAATCGAGGCCGGACCCCAGGACCCAGGCCGGCAGGCGCCGTTCCCGCCTATTTCAGATGCAGGCATTTTATTCAATGTCTTAGTGAGGCTGCCCGAGCCAGACACTAGGTGATCAAAGGGTTTTGCTGAAAAACAGGAGTTACTTGTGGAGCCTGAGAGGCTGACCTGGAGGTGGGTGCAGTTGGAGGGGAGGTGGGTCCTGCGGGGGGCCGGGTCCTGCGGGGGGGCGGGTCCTGCCAGGGAGGCAGGCAGGGCATCAGCAGAGAGCAGGAGGGAGCGGCTGAGCTCTGCTGGTCAGGGCTTTGGGCTGGTCAGTCCGAGCTCAGTTACCGCGCATGGGGGCCTGCCCGTCATGCTCCGGAAGGCCTGCACCCAGGCGCCCGCGCGTGCCCGTGGTGGAAAAAACAGCACGAGGGCGCACGTGGACGCACGTGGACGTGCACAAGTCCCGGGGCCTCCCGTGTCCATTCCAGCCGTGCTCGTCAGATGCCATGGTAACTGCCACTGGGATGGAAACAGGAAATGACGCAATATCTCCCGTGACCCCGGTCCGGGACCGGCACCCGTGTCCATGTTGTCCCAGGTGGAGTCTCAGATGGCAACTCTGCGCCCCCCAGAATCTACAGGCTGGACCCTAAACCCGAGGGGATGGAGGGTGTGGGAGGCCGCAGAAGGATCAGTGCCTGGTGACAGGAGGAGCGGGCTTCCTGCCCCCCTGACTGGGGGGACCTGGCCGGACAGCCGGTCACACAGGCCCGGCACAGGAGCCCAGAAGCCAGCCTCGTGGGCGCGTGCTGCCCCTCCCCGGTAGGGCTGGGCCTCCACGTCCAGAGCAGCCTGCGGGGCTCAGGGTCGGCCCGCCCGAGTGCGGACACTCCCAGCCCAGATGCCCTCTGAACGTGGGGGGCCAAGCAGTCCCTCTGCCCGGGGCGTGGTGGCCAGGAAAGTGCTGACCAGGCCCTGTGCACTCTCCCTGACCAGCACGTCTCCCCAGGACTAGGCTTCTCCTGGGAACCAGGCCCAATGGTTCTGGACACCTCAGGCCTGGACTTCCCTCCGTGGCCCCTGGAAGCAGCCCCCGGCCAGGAGCCCGAGGCCCAGCAGGCGACCTTCAGATCCAGGCTCTCCGCTCCCCAGGCCAGGCCGACCTCGGGCTGTTTATCAGCCTCCGGGCCTGGCAGAGGCTTCTGCGGGATCCCCTGGTGGGGGGCGAGGCCCCGAGACCCCTTCCCGGGAGCTGATCCCGCTGATACACACCAGGGCCGCCGCCCCACACCAGGCTCCCTGCCCCGCACCCGCGCTCTCTGTCCGCACCCCCACCTCTCTGCACCCCTGCTGGGCGCCCCCAACCCGTGTCCCCCCCAACCTGCCCCAACTGCTACCGTCCCGTGCCAGCACCACCCCGCCCACGCCCGAGGAGGGCGCCCTGGAGTCCGCAGGCCTTTGTGGGCTCTCACAAGCGAAAACCAGGGAAACCAGACAGGAAATAAAACGCAGCATTGAAATAAACGAAGAAACAGAGTAGGGGTGGGGGTTCTGGTTTGAGGCCCAGTGGAAGGTACTGGGGGGCTGCAGCTGTGAAAGTGGGTGAGGAGGAGGCCCCGCAGCACAGGCGCTGGGTGCTCGGCTGCCCCTGAGCTCACAGGCGGGTCCGGCCGTCCACGCCCCGGCCGCACTGGGGTGGGCTCTGGAGCCTCAGGTCTCGCGGGGCCCTGGCCTCTGTGGGTCCCCCAGCTGGGCGGGGCGAGCCCAGCATACTCAGGTTTTCCTGCAGGACCCGGGGTGCGGTCTGGGCCCCCCGGCAGGCCTGCTGCTCTGGAAGGCTCTTGGGGCCCCCTGCACCCTGCGCGGACTCGGGGTCTGGGGCGGGCGGCGCCTGTCTGGGCAGGGTCCCTGGGCTCCTGGCCACCAGCTGGTGCCAAGCGGCCTCCCCTCTGGGAGGGAGCTGGACCCAGAGAGGGGCTGTCACCCAGGCCCCTCCAGTGCCCTCGGGACACCGCCCTGGCCCCCGGGGCCTCCCCTGGCCCATGGGGAGGTGCTCTGGGGACGACCCCAGTGGGGCTCCCCGGGCTGGCCCTGCCCCTCCCAGAGCACCAGGCCCTGCCCCCTCTCGCCTTCCTGCCCCCTCTGGCCTCGGGGCCCTCCAGCCAGGACCTGTGCACCTGCACCCGGTGCTCCAGCTGCAGCCGCCCCGCGGCCCGTCGTCCCTGGGGTCCGCTGCCCCACTCCAGGCTGCTCCTCTGTTCAGGCCCGTGCACCCCAGTGACACCAACACCGTCCCCACCGCCTTGGAGGGCCTGGGAGGAGCCCCGCGGCCGGAGGGGGTCTGGGAGGAGCCTCCCCAGGGCTGGCGGGGCGTGGGGCGCAGTCTCCAGGCCATAATTTCCCGACGTGTCACCTTCAGGTTCACTCTCTGTCCCCCTCAGGCTGAGCTGGGGTGCAGCGATGAGGCCCCACCTGGGGGGAGCTGGGGATCCCCGCTCTGTTCTCCCGTCACCTGGAGGCCCCTGGGGTCCGGGGCGAACAGCAGGGACGCCCGGCCTCGCCCCTCCCGGCCTTCCTGGCGCGCCCGGCCCCCTCCCCCCCCCCCTCCTCCCGGGCCCCGGGGCTGCCGCCGCGGGCA
Organism: Talpa occidentalis; assembly: GCF_014898055.3. Classification (NCBI taxonomy): domain Eukaryota; kingdom Metazoa; phylum Chordata; class Mammalia; order Eulipotyphla; family Talpidae; genus Talpa; species Talpa occidentalis. The sequence continues at coordinate 148,414,826 of NW_023604295.1, read as the reverse complement.
GGACCCGCAGCTGGGCACGTTCCCCGGGCAACGCCGCGGTGCCCACCCTGTGCTCCCCCGGCGGGTCGCCCCGGCTTCGGTGGGCCGGGCCCCCCGCCCCCCAGGCCTGCCCCCGCGCCCCGCGCTGTCAGGGCCCGGCGCGCCCGCCCGCGGCCCCGTCCCGGCGCAGAGGGGGGCGGCGCTCGGGGCGCCCGGCGGGGGCCGGCGGGGGTGGGGCGCGCCGGGCCCCGGCTGGTTTGGGGGACCGCGCGCGGGGCTGCCGGACGCCTGCTCCGCAGAATGCCGCGCTTTGGTCGTGCGAGAGTCGGATCCGTTGCGCACAGCGCGGGGTGCGCACGTGCCGGGAAAACGACAGCGGCCGCCACGGACTCGGGCCACGGAAGGGGCCACGCGGAGGCCGCCCCGCGCGCAGCCCCGCGCCCCCCGCCCCGGCCCGGAGGACCCCCGCCCCCCGCCCCCCGCCCAGGCTCAGAGGCCCCCCACGCCCCCTCCCGGCCGCGCCCCGGCCGCCCCCGCCCCGCAGCTCCGCGGTCCGGCTGGGAGGGCGCGGCCACACCCGGCGACTCCTCAGGAGGACCCCGAGGGGCTGAGCCCGCGCCCCGCGGCCGCCTCAGGCCCTGCCGCGGCCTCGGGGTCGCCACGCGGCGTCTGTGCTGGGGGCCCCGGGTGGGGGGGGCAGGTCGCCCCGCGGCCGGCACCGGGACCGCGAGGCCGGGGGTCCGCGTGGGGCTGGAGCCGCGTCAGCCCCGGCCGGCCTCGGGCCTGCAGGCGCGGGGTCTCCGGGGCGTCGAGGGGAAGGGGTGCGGGGTCCGGGCGCGGCGCAGAGGGCGAGGCCCGGGTCCCCCGGCCGCCCCCAGCGCCCCCATCCGCGCCCTCAGCGCCCCCATCCACGCCCGGGGCGCCCCCATCCGCACCCGGAGCGCCCCATCCGCGCCCGGGGCGCCCCCATCCACTCCCGGGGCGCCCCCATCCACGCCCGGGGCGCCCCCATCCACTCCCGGGGCGCCCCCATCCACGCCCGGGGCGCCCCCATCCGCGCCCGGGGCGCCCCCATCCACTCCCGGGGCGCGGCGCGGGCGGGAAGCAGCCGGCGCCGGACACGACTCGGTTCAGGTGTTTATTCAGGTAGAAAAATGCTTCGGACACTCCGGGGCGCGGGGCTCGTGATAGAAGAATAGTTCAGGGCCTTTTTTTTGCATTTTTCAAGGATATACATTCGTACTGATTTTTGCTTCCAAATATATTTTAAGGCTGTTTGGTAAAACATATACCGGGTCTGAGGCTCGTGTCCAGTGTCCTAGCGGGGCTCTTACCTACTCGGCTTAGAAAAGTAGACTCTGAAGCTGAACATGCTCTGGCGCGGCCTCGCGCTGCTGCCCCGCGAGCCCCGAGGCGCGTCCACCGCGGCCGCGACGGGGCGGGGGCGCGGGGCTGAGTCGGGCCCGGGCGAGCGGCCCGCGGCCGGCGGGTCATGCGTGTCCGAGGGCCGCGCCCGGGCCTGTGCGCCCGGGGAGGCGTCGCCCCCGCGGCAGGGGCTGCTCGGCCCACGTCGCGTCGTGAGCCCCGACGGGCGGCGGCCGGGGGCAGCGCTGTCCCGCGGGGGGCCTGGGGCCGCCGCCGGGTCCGGGCGCGCGTGGCCGGTCAGGCGAAAGGACGCGCCGCGCGACCGCTGAAGTGACAAAGGAGTAAAAACCGCGGCGCCGCCCCGCGCCCAGGGCTGCCCGGGCTCCGGCCCGGCCCCCCGCAGCTGCTGCCGTCCTCGCCCCGCGCGTCACACCGTTTATAAAAATATAAATAACCAATGTCGGCGGGCTCGTGTCCAGAGGGCTCCGGTCCCCTGAGCCAGAGCTCGCAGCGGGGTCCGCGCCCGCCTGCAGCGCCCGGGCGGGATCGCGGTGGTGTGAGCGCGGGCGCGGGGGCGCACCGGCTCGCGGGTGTGCGTGGTGTGGAGTGTGCATGCGTGTGGTGTGTGCACGCCTGCATGACGCATGTGCACAGGTATGTGCACATGTGGCCAGTGCATTGTGTGTGTGAGTGGCATCGTGTGGCGTGTGCACACAGGCTGTGCGTGTGGAGGTGTGGCTTGTGCATGGTGTGTGGTGTGCACACGTGTGTATGTGTTGTGTGGGTGTGGGTGTAGTGTGGCATGCGTGCATGGGTGTGCCATGTGCTTGTGTGATGTGCAGATGTGATGTATTTGCACAGGTGTGTGGTGTGTGCATGTGCACGCGCGTGCACATGTGCGGCACAGGGGACACAGCAGAGGGGGCGGTGGCAGGATGGGGTGGCTCCGGGGCTGGCGGCAGCAGCTCAGAGCCTGGTCTGGGCCTCGGGGATGTAGATCTCGATGCTGTCCGCACGCTCGGTGGCGGAGTTCTGGCGGAAGGACGCAGCCCTCTTGGCCGCCATCAGCCGTCTCCGGGCCTCCTGGCGCTGTCTGTCCGGCAGGTCCAGAGACTTCTCTCTCGTGATAGGAAATCTCCCTTTGAGGGGCTTCTTTGGTATCGGAGGGGGGATCTTCCGCTCTTCCTGAAAAGCAGCACAGGCGAGGGTGGGTCAGGGCGCCCGGCGGCTGCGAGGCAGGTGCCGGGGCACCCTGGCTGGCCTCTGCAGGCCAGGGACCCCCACCTTCATCCGTGGTCCCCCCAGGCCCTGGTCTGGTCAGCACTCCCCTGGTCAGGAGGCCACAAGCCAACTTCCGGGACACACAGGGGCCACAGCCAGCTTTTCATTAAGAGCTTAAAGGCCCTTACACAAAACACGTGTGCTCACAAGTGCACACACACGTGCTCACACGTGTACGCACTCACCACACAAGGCACATGCACACTCATGCATGTGCGCACTCACACAACGCACCCATATGCATACATGCAGCATAAACATGTACACACCACACACAGACATGCAGAACCACACACATGGCAACACAGGAACATACTATGAACACACACATGAAAACACACGAAACAAGGAAACACAAATGGGACAACACACATGTGTGCGCTGAACACTTGTGAACACGTGCACAGTGCACACACCCATGCCGTGTAGACAGACACGTGAGCACATGTGTGCACAGTCCGCATGCACACGCCAGCAGTTTATGGACACACGTGCAGAGCCAGCAGTTTATGGACGCACATGTGGAGCCCCGCGGCCAGGAGCACACACAGCCGCGCGGACACACGTGGCCTCACGCCCACGGGGGATGCCACCGGGCTCACCTTCCTCCCCGGGGACTCGACGGCCTTCCAGTCGTTGAGCTTCAGCCGCTGCAGCTCGTCGAACTTCATGCTGACGTCCTCCACGGACAACTGCAGCATGTCCCAGTAGCCCGCCAGGTCCTGGGAGGTGGGCCTGGGCATGGCACTGGGGTCCTGGGGACACACGCGGGTCAGTGAGAGGGGGCTGAGGCTGGGAGCCGCCGCGGCCGACAGTGCCGTCCCCGCAGGACCCAGCAGCGTCCACTTGACGGCGCTGTGAGGAGGCCTTGTGCTCAGGCGCCGCCAGTCCCAGGAAAGGCGCGGCTGGGGCAGGGAGGTCAGGGCGGGGCTGGAGGGCGCCCTGGCCCGCAGGACAGTGACGTCGTCCGCGGACGTCCAGCCCCCAGGGCCCCCCAGGACTGTGGCCTCGGCTGCCGGTCAGTGCCCCAGGGCGGCGCCCTGCTCCCCCTCCTGTGCACCAGACTGCTCTCAGCAGCAGGCTTGGGCAGCCAGGCCAGTGCGTCCCTGGGCCAGCGGTGGGGGCATGCCTGGCCCGTGAGCAGGGCCGGGCCTTGGGAGCCCGTTGTGGGCCGCCCCCGTGTCTAGTCCACTCGCCGCGCAGCGCCTGTCAGGCCCGGGGCTGGGAGGAGGACACGGCTGGGAGGGTCACAGATGCATCCTCCCTGGGTCCTCGGTGGGCAGTGGTAGGGCTCCTGCCGAGAGGGCTGGTCCCTCCTGGGGCTCCGGCCTCCTCGCCCGAGCCCCTCCCCGCACCGCCCCGGGCGGCCTCAGCCTGGAGGCACCATCAGCCTCTGGCTCTGGGCTTGACCCCACCGCAGAGTCTGTATGTGGGGAGTAGGAGCAGGGCCACGTGTCTAAGAGAAGGGACTTGTTAGAGTCGTTCCTGGGACCCGAAGTGCTGGCAAGTGGCCACCCCCATGGGGAAGGGCAGCCGGCACCGGAGCACCACCAGCCACGTGAGCATGATTAGATATTTCCCGGAAAAATACCAGATGAAGGCGTGCTTCAGTCGGCTGAAGGCCAGTGTGCACGCACAGGTGTATGTGAGCACAGGTGTGTGTGCTCACAGGTGTATACACACAGGTGTATGGGAGCACAGGTGTATTTGCGCACAGGTGTATGGGCACACAAGCCATGCACCTCTATCTACACATGGACCCAGCACAGCTGCAGTGCACACATGTCCGTGTAAATAGGCAGATACATGTCTGTGCTCGTGTGTGTACATGGATGTTGACAGGTGTGTGCAGAGGGCTAGGCAGCTGCACACCTGTGTGGCCTCTTGCTCCTGTCTGGGCCCCAGGGCTGAATTTGGGCCAGAGCACCAGTCGCCCAGGGGCACGGAGCCAGGTCTCGCTGCCCGTCACGTCCCCTGCAGGCCGTGAGCTGCTGGGTACGTTGGTCAGTCTTGGGAGCAGCTTACTCCCCGCCCAGGGTCGGAACAGCCCACCCTGCCCTCCCGTCCAGCCCCGGAGCCCTCAGCGGCTTCCCCACCCCAGGTAGGGGCGTGCCCCCGCTGGGAGCCCTGGGCGCCACCTCGTCTGGCTGAGCCCGGCAGGCCCCAGGAGGCGACTCACCATGTTCTGCTGGCAGAGCCAGTAAAACTGCTGGAACTTCTGGGACATCAGCAGCTGGGCGCTCCCCACCGCACTCCTGATCTTGCCGAGGGCTGCGGGGACAGGCGACACGTCAGCCTGCGCGGGAGAGCTAGCCCGGCCCGGCGCCTCGGCCCCTCCGGGAGGCCAGCCTGCCTGGGGTCTGTGCTGAGCCCACGGCACCGTGTCGGACATGGCTCGCAGCCTTGACAGGCCCCAGAGGCCCTGAGGGGTGCGCACTCAGGGCCCGCTCCTCTGGGCAGCGCCAGGCCTGGCAGAGGCCCGTGTGGGGTGCGGGTGCCTGGCAGCCGCCCCTGCAGAGCCGCCCCCAGCAGCAGACTCTTCAGCGGGCGGCGGGGGGCTCAGAGGGCCTCGGTGTCCTGCCTGGACCTGCAGGCAGAGAGCAGGGGCCGCTGGGCCGGGAGGGGCTGGCCGATAGGGCTCCAGCCGAGGGGGGCCTGGCCCACTGCCAGGGCACCCATGCACGGGGCCGGAAGTGCTGCGCGCCCTCTGGGTGTCTGGCGTGATGCCAGCGCGACTCCCCCAAATGCGGGGCCACGCGGTTTTAGAAAACCAACATATCCAGTCGCTAGAGAACTCGAGGGAGGGAGGGAGCGGCGCCCACCAGGACAGCCTTGGGCCCCGGCTCGCCCACACGCTCGCCTGGGCCCACGCAGGGCGCTCTGGGAGGCCCAGACCCCGTCGCCAGGAGGCCTTGGCCGTGTACCCGCCTGGACAGCCCTGACCCCGCACAAGGCAGCTGCTTACTCTCCTCAGAGAGGTCCTTCTCCTCCGCCTCCCGCTCCATCTCGGCGCACCAGCCTTCCATCCGCTTGGTCTCCGAGTGCAGCAGCTGCAGGAACCAGGCGCCGTCCCGGCGGCAGGGGGACATGCGGCCACTGTCCACCGGCTCCACGGCTGGCTCCAGCCAGGGCTCGGGCGCCGGGAGGCTGGTGGTGTCCACGGGCGCCCGGTAGTCCTCACGGTAGCTGAAGAGCCCCTGGGTGCGCACAGTCCGCACCGCCCCGTACTGGGTGGGGGTGCTGGGCTCCGAGCGCCGCTGGAAGGGGGAGCCGAACTGCAGCCCCTTGTCCTCCGTGGGGACCGGGCCCGGGAAGCCCTCCAGCTCCAGGTCAGCCTGCACGGCGGCCGTCACGCTGTTGGAGCGCTTGAAGCGCCCGTGTCTGCAGAGCAGGGGAGACATGCAGAGCCGGCCCGCAGCCCCCCGCTCCCGCCGGCCTGGGCCCCGTCATCCCCGGCCCTGCCACCCCCACTCGACCCTGCCACCCCCCGGCCCTGCCATCCCCTGGCCCCGCCGCCCGCCGGCCCTGCCGCCTGCCCGGCCGCCACACCTGGGGAGAGGAAGGCTTTCATCCCGATGAGTTGCACTTGGGCAACTCAGTGCAAATAATCCCGAGAGATTTAGGGTCACTGTGGGAGGCAATGAATGACGGGACCCCAGCGACTGTCCAGAAAGGCCACCTTCCTGCACAACCTGAGCCTTCCGCAGCTCCACTGCCATCTGCTTGGAAGCAGGGCCTGCTTCTCCTTCTGTAAAGTGAGACCTGCTGCACCTCATTAAAGCGAGGCCTGCTACCGCTATGTAAAGCGAGGCTGCTGCTCCTCATGTAAGGCAAGGACTGCTGCTCGTATGCAACGTGAGGCCTGCTGCTCTCATGTAAGGCGAGGCTGCTCCTATGTAAAGCGAGGCTGCTGCTTCTATGTAAAGCGAAGCCTGCTGCTCCTCATGTAAAGCAAGGCTGCTGCTTCTTATGTAATGCGAGGCCTGCTGCTCCTGTGTAAAGCAGGCCCGCCGCCTCCTCATGTAAAAGCGAGGTCTGTGGCTCCTTATGAACAGCGAGGCTGCTGCCCCTATGGAAAGCGAGGCCTGTGGCTCCTTATGGAAGCTGCGGCCTGCTGCTCCTATGTAAAGCGAGGCTGCTGCTCCCATGTAAAGTAAGGCCTGCTGCCGAGTGACCGTCCGTCCCCGCCGCGGAGCTTGGGACGAGCCTATCACAGGCAGCACAGGATTCCTCTCTGAATAACCTGGGATCCCTTCTAAGTCTTTTGGCAAAGTAGTGAATCCAAATTTTGACCCCGCAGGCGTTTGGAACATCGGCACAGTCTGTTGGACGTCACAGGGTTCGTTACCGAGAGGACTGGCGGGGATGAGCTTGTCAGTGGAGACCGGATAGTCTCGGGGGAGGCCTGTGGGTTTGAGTGTGGGTGTGAGTGTGCCTGGTTATAGGCGTGTGTTACATGTGAAGTGTTTATGTATATGCGTGTGACTGTGTGTTATGTGAATGTTCTGAGTGCACACATGCACACACATGTGAGCAGGGATGTACATCTCTGCGTGAGCACTTGTGTACACATGAGTATCGTGAGGGTTGCACATATGTGTGAACACGTGTGTGTGGGTGTGTATACGTATGGGCAGGTGAGCTGATGTGTGCAGGTGTGTGAGTGTGCACACGTGTGTACATGTGGTCATGTGTATATGTGTTAGTGTGTGCTGTGGAGGTGTGCATGTGTGAGCGGATATGCACGTGTATATGTGGAATGTGAACACTGTGAGCATATCTGTGTATGTGTGTGCACACGTGTGAGTATGCATGTGGGTGTGCACATGCGTGAGTAGATGTGCGTATGTACATGTGAGTGTGCACACTGTGAGAGGGAGCATATGTGTATGTGTGTGAGCACACATGTGAGCGTGTGTGTGTGCGTGTGTGTGAGTTGAGTGTCCGTCCGTGCAGCTGGCTGTCGGCAGTGGCCCTGCCCGCTGTGCCCTGGTGTGAGTGCGGACGCCCACCTGGCGTCCACTCCCCTTGGGCCGCGGTGCTCCCGGTGGGGAGTCCCTTCGCAGCGGGCACCGCCTTGCTCTAAGGCAGGACGTGGGCGGGTGCGGACTCGGGCCGGGCCACAGCAGCGGCCACGTGGCCGCCCGGGAAGGCAGGACGCGGGGCCCGCGAGTTACCGCTTCTCGTCCTCCACCTGCACGCCCACCGAGTGGTACTCCCGCAGGCCCCGGCTCTCCGTGTCCGAGTCGGTCGCCGTCTCCACCTGGACAACACAAATAGGCGCATTAGCACGACACACGCCTGGTGGGACGTGGTGCGGCCGGGCAGCGCCGCCGTGGAGGGTGAAGGGGTGGGGGGGGTATGGGGCCTCCGCAGCCTCTCCTGGCCTCTCTCAGGGCCCCACGCTGCACTGGGCTTTAACCCCTCGTGGGCACAGCCGCCCCTCAGCTCCGGCAGAAGCTGGCCTGGCTGGCGCCGCCTTCCAGGGACCCCGACCACAGCGGACAGGGAAGGTGCCGGCCATGCCAGGCAGGCCGCCCAAGGCAGGGACACGGAGAGGGGCAGTGCGCCGGCAGGTCTCCACCCTGGCCCCGGGCGGGGCTGGCCGCGGCAGCCCACAGACCCACCCCACCTACGTGCGCGTCCTGGCGACGGCGCCTGGCCCATGTCTCCTGGACCCGTGGCATCGCCTCAGTGGTAAGCGCTGTGACGTGCACCCGAGAGCCTCGAGCCCCCAGTCGGCCACCGCAGGGCCGTCAGTCACTGGATCACCCACAGAAAACACCGGCGGCGTCTTACCCGGGCCTGACCCTCCCCAAATGGCACAGCCACGGGGAGGGTCCGATGCCCTTAGAGGCCCTAGGGACTGCCCTGAGGACCACCTGACTGCGGGGCCGGGGCAGGAGGGTGCTGGGCCCTGCGGCGGGCAGCTGGGGTTGAGGGGCTTTGTGGTTGCCGGGAGCATTCCTGGCTCACGGCAGGCGCCATGCTGGGGTGCCTGCGGCGCTGGGGCTGAAGAGGAGCTGGTGGACCCAAGGAGGGATCCGGCCTGCGTCAGCCACCCCTGTCTCAGGCTGCGGCTCAAGTGCCCCATGCGCTGGCTGCAGAGTTAAAGGCTCGTGCCCCGGACAACTCACGGCCACCCGCCCAGTCCTGCCTGTCCAACTGTCAGCTGCACTTGGCCAGCTGCTGCCCGCCCCGGGGAGGGACGCCCTGGCACGGCTCGCACCATTCCCTGGTGCCGCTTGGACCCGTCTGCCAGTCGCTGCGACCAGCCGGGCCAGTCCTAGCAGGGGCGCCAGATAGGGAGCCACAGGGCGCCCAGGGGAGTCCAGGGCAGTCACGGTTCTTACTGGGACTTCTTGGATGCGGTGGCCCCGAATCCTGACGATGGTGTGGGGCTTTTCCAGGCTCTGTTCTCAGGGGAGCTGAGGGGACGGGGCTAGTGAGCAGGGCACACTCGGGGCCACGCCCCGACACGGACACCCATTCACATGGTGTCGGTGCTGGGGAGCTGGCATGGGCCAGCACAGCCATGGCGCCCAAGCCACGCGAGGGGCCTGTCAGTGAGCCATCCCGAGTCCACCCCACCCCACGTCCAAAATGGATGGAACGGGCCTCCCCTGGTGGCGCAGCGGTTGAGCGCTGGGCTGTGAAGCTTCCTGCAGCTTCTGCAGCGCTGGTTCGATCCCCGGCCACCACCGAGGGTCCCACATGGCGCGCAGACCTCTCCTGCCGCCCGCTGCTCCCCTCAGCAGTGTCCTTCGGTCCTTCTGCCTGCTCTGCTCCCCGCTCTGGCTCTGGTGGATTCTCTCACCCTCCCGCGCTTCTGACTGTACCCAGTGCTTGTATAAATAAATGAATAAATCTTTAAAAAAATACAAAATGGACAGAACGATGAGGCCTTAGCTGGGCGGCGGGCTCCCTGCTCCCTCAGGCGGGCCTGCCTGGTGGGGCTCGGCCCCCCGTGTCTGGGGCCCCATGTGTCTGTGGGGACGGGCGTCTCCGTGGCAGGGGATGCTGGACTCTACGCCCTGTGCGCAGCCCTGGTGACTTATGAAGTTCGGGAGGGAGGCGGGTGCAGGACGGGCAGTGTGCTGTAGGGGGCACTGCAGGCTGTCCCCGTGGGATGGGCGGCCAAGGGGACTGAGAGTTCAGAGAAACAGGTGGGTTCCAGGAGAGACCCCGAGGGCCGAGCTGCAATCACTGCACCTCTCCCAGACTCGCCGCTGACCTGCGTCCAGGAGGTGCCCGTGCCCCCGCCCTCGAGGGAAACGGCAGGAGGGGAGGAGGGTGTGTGCGCAGGTGTGCCAGGCAGCACACACTGAGCCGGGGCCGGTGGGGCACGCACCATGTGCACACACGAGCCGTGATGTGGAGCTGCCCATGAGGGTGCATCACCTGCCCTGCCCTCTCCTTGGCCCTGACTTGCCTCCTAAAGGGTCCCCACTCTCCTGAGTCCCTGCTTCCTCCAAACATTTCTGGGGCGACGCCCTCTTGCCCACTGGGCCGTGTAGGGGACGAGCTCCTTGCGGTGGGGACACAGCCTCCCCACGTCCATGCCTGACAGCGGCCACGGCAGGCCCCCGGGCAACGTGCAGCCCGGCATTCAGGGGACAGGTGGGGTGGCGTCGGGAGAGCTTTGGGGCCTGGGGTGCTGGGTGTGGCGGGAGCCTGGCAGCAGGGCAGCAGGTCTGGTCAGCCCAGGGCCGGGCTCCGCGAGAACTGCGGGAGGATGTGGCGCTCCCCACCGTGGCAGCCCGGTTGGGGTGTCCAGCCATGCCCCACTGCACCCTGCTCCATCTGGGCGGGTGGGCGGCCCGAGGGGCAGCAGCAGGGTGTGTGGCCCACCGCCCGGTACCCCTCCTGGTGTGTGGGAGCGTCAGCATGGGGCCGGGGCTGCTGCTGGTCCGCAGGGTAGGCCAGGGGCAGGCCGGGCCCCACCGCAGTGGCCTGCCCAGCACAGGCCCCGGCCGCAGGCTTGCGAGGGCACAGACAGGCCGTGTGGGCTCTGACGGGTCGGGCGCGGTGGCTCTGGTACTTACATCTGACCTTGGGTATGGCTGGTGGTCTGGGAGCTCAGAGTCCTGGACAAAACAACGGAGCCACGGTGTGGGGGCCTGGCGCGGCAGCCCGGCGCCCCCGCGCCCCCGCGCCCCGGCTGGCTCCTCGCCCTCCCCCCCGGGGCCCTGGGGTTCGGGGTCAGACTCCCAGCCACACGGGCGGCGAGGGTGTGCAGGAGGGAGGGCCGCGTCTGCAGGCTGCGGCGCCCACGGCCCTGGCCAGAGCGCGCGGAGGCAGGGCCGGGTCCCTGGCAGGAGGGTGTGCCCGCCCGGCACTGTCCGCCTCTGGCCCCCGACGGGCGGGCCGCGTGGAGGCAGGGGAGGCCCCCGGCGAGTCCGGGCGGGACCGCGGGTCCCCCCCGGGCTCAGGCTCGAGGTCGGCGCGGGTGGCCGCTCGGCCGCACCCCGGCCGCTGGGAGCGCCTCTGCCCGGCGCCTGAGCCCATGGCGACCCTCGTTTTGTGCGAAAAGGGTTTCCTCTCCTCTACCGCTTTCCCCCAGGGCCTCTCCCCTCAACTGCTGGGCCTGGAACTCAGAAGTGTTGAGAAACCAGATCGCGGCCCAGAGCCGCCCTGCGCCGGGCAGCCCCGCGACTCGGCCGGGTGGGGCGGGGCGGGGCCGGGCGGGGCGGGGCCTGGGGGCGGGGCGGGGCCTGGCGGGTGGGGCGGGGCCTGGGGCCGGGGCGGGGCCTGGGGCCGGGGCGGGGCCTGGGGGCAGGGCGGGGCCTGGCGGGCGGGGCGGGGCCTGGGGGCGGGGCGGGGCCTGGGGGCGGGGCGGGGCCTGGGGCCGGGGCGGGGCCTGGGGCCGGGGCGGGGCCTGGCGGGCGGGGCGGGGCCTGGGGGCAGGGCGGGGCCTGGCGGGCGGGGCGGGGCCTGGCGGGCGGGGCGGGGCCTGGGGGCAGGGCGGGCCTGGGGCCGGGGCGGGGCCTGGCTGGCGGGGCGGGGCCTGGGGCCGGGGCGGGGCCTGGCGGGCGGGGCGGGGCCTGGCCTGCGCGCGGGAGGGCCCGGCGGGAGGGCGGTACCTGGATGCCCACCGACGCGTGCCGGCTCTGCAGGAAGGCCTCGGCCTTGGCGGCCAGCATGGCCTTGTCGCTGGTGCGGGCTGAACCCTCCAGGCGCTGGGCCGCGGCCGTCTCCAGGGCCAGGCTCAGGGCCTTGGTGCTGTCCAGGCTCTCTGTGGAGTCGTAGAGGCCTCGGCCGTCCTGGGCCCAAGGGGTGCCCCGCTGGGCACGGCCATCCTGGTAGGCGTCCTGCGTGGACTCGGTGCTGCTCTGGGCGGTCACCGAGATCAGGGGCTTAGAGGTGGTCCGGGGAGGAACGGGGGGTGGCGTCTTCTTGTAGTTTGTATACGGGACAGCTGGGGAAAGAAAACCTCGTCAGCCAGCGCTCCTGCCCGCGCCCGGACACCCAGCCCAGCGCAGTCGCCCGGCTCTGCCCGAGAGAACCGGGAGGCCTGGTGCCTCGGCGGCGTCTGCAGCCTCGCGGGCACCTGCTGACACTGAGGGACAGAGCTCGCAGCGACCGCCCAGTCGGGACGGCGGTGCCTTCTGGGCGGGCTCATGCACAAGGAGCGGGTGATGACCCTGGTGCCCTGCCAGAGCCACACCTGCTTTTCCTCCCTCCTGCCCCACCACTGTGCCCAGGGGTACACAGCCCCAAGGGCGTGCCAGCCCAAGGCTACCTGTCCCGCTCTCCAGGACCCTTGAGGCCATCTGGGGGCATTCACGGGAGCCTCCACCCCTTCTGTGCATTGGACCTCGGGCAGCGACAGCTGGCGCAGCCTCCTGCCCCTCCCCTCAAGACCAGAGGGAGCGTGGGCTGCTGGCACCTCTCCCTGGGGCAGCCACTCCAGGCCTCTCGCTGGGCCTCCCTAATGCCCTGGGCCCCCAAGAGTGGAGAGCTGGCACAGCCACCCATCCACACCGTTTCAGGTCAGCCAACCTCTCTCGAAGACACTGGACATCTGGAAGGGGCTGAGGGGTGCTGGCCGCATCTCTGAGGGGTTCCTGCCCTCGGGATCTGAGGGGGAGGTGCTCAGTCAAGCCCCGGAAATCCTTATCTCTTCACAGATCTCTCTGTAACGTCCGCAAAAGCCCAACCATAGATGTAAGAGAAACAAATAACAATAAATACCTAAGTCTTGAGGATAACACACTCCACGTGGGAGAGAAACAGATTTGGAGACACCGCAGGCACCAGCTGGGCACCAAGGCCAGTCGCCTCCAGGCATCGGCCCGCCCCAGGGAGGCTATCCAGGCAGACAACAGATCTGCCTGCTGCCCAGCCGGCTGAATGAGCCTGAATTTTATGACGGAAGAACTAAGCATCGGTTGTCCGTCCTGGGTGAGCAGAACCTGAGCGCATGAAGGCAGAGGCTTCCTGGAGAGCTGCGGCCCACAGGCTGGCGGTCCAGGGGACGGGAGCACACTCTGGGCGACCCCAGCTGCTCCATCCGGTCGTCTGGGAGGTGGTAACTGTGCAAGGTGGACACAGTCAGGGCATGGCCATGCACGACGGCAGCCGGTCCAGGCCCATGGCCCGCCCCTGCACACAAAGCGCTTCAGGCACACGCCCAGGCACCATGTCTAGCTCAGCTGGATTCCGTGAGTGCCAGGTCTGCAAGCCCACGGACACCCCCAGATAGCCGTGCAAGTCTCACCGGGACGCAAGTGACCAGATACTGTCACAGAGGGGTCCCCAGGAAGGGGGAGTTTCCAGGTTCCTTGCCCCACCCAAGGGAGGGTGGAGCTGAGCAGGGAGAGTAGGAGCTTGCAGAGGAGACTGGGAAGGAAAGAGCAGGACAGAGCGGGAAGGAGACCTGGAGGAGGCACGTGGAGCTGAGAGACACATGGAGAAATTGTGCTGCCTTGTGGTCAGGGATTGGGTGACACAGACGTGGGTGACTCAGGAGGTGACAACGGCAGTTTTTGTCTTGATTTTGATTTTGCTCTTTTCTTCCCAGACTTCTCTGGTTGTTTCTGATGCTTTTATGTGGGTCCTCACTGGAAGGTGCTTTAGACTTGGGGCAGCTTTGGGGCCTTGCTCTAGGCCAATCCTGCTTGGGTGGACTTTTACCCCTGAGGGGACGGGTGACTCCGGGTGCTTGATTTAGAAACTGTGTTCTTTGGGCCTCCCCGGTGGCACAGGTGGTTGAGCGCAGCACTGTAAAGGTGTCTGCAGCCTCTGCAGCGCAGGTTCAATCCCGGCCCGCCGTCGAGAATCCCACATGGCGCGGCAGACCTCCCCTGTCTCGCCCGCTGCTCCCCTCAGCAGTGTACTTCGTCAGTCTGCCCGTTGTGTTTTCCACTCTGTCTCTGGTGAATCCTCTCACCCTCCCGTGCCTCTGGCCTGTACCGCAGTTCTTGTATAAATAAATAAATCTTAAAAAAAAAAAAAGAAACTATATTCTTTGCCTTTCCTGTGTTGTTTCCTAATTGTATTAAAGTTCCTTCCCATTAAAGTCTCCTATGTTTTGTGTTGATGCCCAGGGGTACACAGCCCCAAGGGCGTGCCAGCCCAAGGCTACCTGTCCCGCTCTCCAGGACCCTTGAGGCCATCTGGGGGCATTCACGGGAGCCTCCACCCCTTCTGTGCATTGGACCTCGGGCAGCGACAGCTGGCGCAGCCTCCTGCCCCTCCCCTCAAGACCAGAGGGAGCGTGGGCTGCTGGCACCTCTCCCTGGGGCAGCCACTCCAGGCCTCTCGCTGGGCCTCCCTAATGCCCTGGGCCCCCAAGAGTGGAGAGCTGGCACAGCCACCCATCCACACTGTTTCAGGTCACCCCGGGGGTGGCACGCTGGTGCCCGGAGAGCCTGGCCTTGCACAGCCGGCTTTTCGTCGACCAGGCTTGGTGTGGATTTTCCCCTTGTTTTAATGGCTTCTAGACTCAGTCGTGACACATGCGGGGTAGTTTCTGACCCAGAGAAAAATCATTACCATCTAATTTTATAGCCCTTTCCTCCAAGACATCAATAATGTTTCCTTCCCAGAAACGTCGGGTGAGATGCATATTTAGAGACGTCCATCTGTCTGAGAATCATTTCCCAGATGAGGAAGAAACCACGTGTGAAGTGACGTGAGATGATCTCAGAACCAGGCGTCCACTCACGGGGCCGCCACGCGGGCAGCGAGGGAGGGACCGCGGGTCCAGGCCTGTGCAGGAGTCCAGCAGGGGCCCGGGGCCACGTCCTGCCATCCCCCAGGGTGCCTGCAAAACAGACGCGCTCGGGCCCCTCAGACAAGGAGGCCACTCCCTGGCGAATCCCAAAGTCTTCAGCACATTTCAGACCTAGCTTGGATCTCATCACTAGATGGACGCTGCGGCTGGCGAGGCGAAGCCCCCGACACCAGCTATGGTTTCTCAAGTCCTCCAAAGAAGCAGTGAAATTAATCTCATTCTTCAAAATAATCACTGCCGGTGTTTCCGAACACGACTTTTTGGGAATTATTGTCAAGAGCTGGTTTTAAAGCCATAAAAGACGTTCCATGTGTCCAAAGGGACGCCGCTGTCTGTCCGTCTGTGTCTCGCACACACGCACAGACCAGCAGCGCTCATCCCCCAAGGACCTGGATCGGGGGGCTCGGGGTGAGGTCATGGTCATCCTGCCCCGCCGGCGGGAGCCCGGGGTGTGCGGGGTGAGTGACCCTCCAGACTTCTGTTTTTCTTTTTTTCCAGCTCTGGATCTTTTCATTTTGTTGGTGCTTTTTCACTGTCTTATTAAGCAGACGGTGACGGCGTCTCCGTGCCAGTTGGTAAAGGGAGATCACCAGCCTGTGACGCCCAGCGCCTGGGCAGGACTGAGAAAGGGAGCAGTGGAAGCAGCTGCATTTCTGTGAGGTGGCAACGTGGCACCCACAGGTAACCCGCTGGGGGCTTTCTCCTCGGAGGTGATTCTCGGTCAGCCCGCCCGGGCCCTCCTCCTGGCCTTCGGGCACTGGACTCCAGAGCGAGGCCAAGATTCAGTAGAAGCTCTGAAAAAATACACTTTTGGGGGGACACAAAAGCACACTTGGTGAAACGATAGGTGTGAATGAGAACTATGGGCAGTTCCGTCCCGGTCATTGCCATGAAGTCTGTTTGGGTTTCACTCTCACCCATGATGTGCACAGGACCCTTCACTGGCCGCCGGGGGGTGCATGGCAATGCCGCGGTTGCAAAGCTCCGTAGTCCCTGAGCTGCCGTCTGCTCTGGCCTCGCATTTCTCTTTCATGAAGGGCAGAGGAGGAGACGCATCCAGGACTCTGCCGCGAACAGGATATCCTGAGAGGCCTGGGTGAGCCCAGCCACCCCTGCTGCCTGGGGCCACCTGCCGCCGTCTGGGGCAGCAGGGCTGGGCACTGCCCACCCGCCAAAGGCTGGACCTGTGAGGTGGCGACCCCTCGGCTGGGCCACCGCCCTCGCTGGGTGCCACGCCGAGGCCCGCGCCGTGGCCACCCTCAGCACACGCAGAGGCCTGGGGGCGGCGCTGCATCTCAGAGCGGGAGGAGGGTTGAGCAGTGCAGCTTGAACCTGCTTGATTCCCGCATCCCCGCAAGGGGCGGCCACGGACGGCGGGAGTGGCAGCAGCCCTGGACAGCAGTGATGTGCCATTGTGGCCAGCACCTGCTAAGGTCGGTGTCCAGACAGCCGTCCAGGGCCTCGTGATGCTGCCACCCACCCTGGGTGCCGACACGAGTCCGGCTGCGGGTCTGCTCGCCAAGCGCCGGGCCGGCCGGTCTGCCGGGAAGGCGGGGTCACTGCCCTACTGTCATCTACTGAATGTCCACTCACAACACAGAGGTGTCCAGCTGCATCTCCGCTGGTGGGGCAGAGAACAGCAACATCCCCTGCCCCCTATGAGTTGTCCCCCAGGGTGCCAGTCCCAGGAGCCACAGCTGGACTCTCGAGCAGGGCTGGGGCTGCTGGACCCAGGGCAGAGCTGAGCGGCCAGCAGGCCTCAGAGCAGGCGGTGGCCTGGGTTCCTGCTTCTGCGGACACGTGTGCCTGGTGCCGCCTGGGGCCCTGGCCCTCACTCTCTGCTGTGCTCCCCTGACTCTCCTGGTGAGTAACCTTCCAAAGGACTTCCCTGTGCGCTTGCTTTGGGGCCTTGTCGCGCAGGGGAGACTCACCCCCCCCACATTCCGGCTCCCCTGGGGCCCCCCAACAAAGTATGTTTCCTACGCTAATCTTTATAAAAGTTACCACTGATTATTTCAAAGAACCTTGATGACTAAGAGTTTACTCTAAGGAAGGTAAAGGTCACCCACAGAGGTGATGTCCACAGCAGCATGCCGTGGCGGCTGGCAGAGGGGTTGGGGAGCCCCGCATGTGTGCGTGAGGCCTCCTGGGGACCCCACACGCCTGCCTGGGCTGGGGCCGGGGGGTGCTCACCTGTAGCTGAGCGGACGGTGGAGGTGACGCTGGGGGGCACCATCATGGGGACACACTCGTCCTCCTGGGAGTAGCCAGCTTGAATGGCTCGGAGGTAGCTGTGGCTCCTCGTCCGGAAGCATCCGGGCAGGCCCAGGGCCTCCACGGCCTGAGACTCCACCTCGCTGAAGACGGACTCGCACACCGACTCCAGCTGCCCGTTGACCTCGGCCTCGCTCACCTGCGGGGACAGCGGCGCATGAGAGGCTGCAGGGGCCACGGACCCTCACAGCCTCCTCCAGTCATGCTGGGTTCCGGGCTGCCGCGAGGCTCGAGAAGCAGCTTCTGAGAGCAGCCCTCGGCCCGGAAGCCCCTGCCTGGCCGGACGTGGTAGAGGGTCCTGGAGTCCCCGACAGTGAGGGCCCCTCGGCACCTGCACCTTCCTGCTTCAAGGTGGCAGGTGTGGGAGTGCCCGACTGGCAGCAGGCCTGGGTGGGGGCGCCGGGGGACAGTCACAGCCCCAGCCCGAGGGCCCCACACTCCCTGTCTGGAGGGACTCGCCCCAGAAACACTCCTCCTGCTTCCCAAAAGCCTTTTCTGGACCCAGGTCCTTTGCTCTGAGTCTGTGCTTTCGTGGATTTCTATCAACAGTCTTGGGTCATCCTGTGCCTGGTGTGGAGGGCGGCCTGCGGGGGTGGGGGGTGGTCGGGGAGGGGGGCTTCTGGGCAGGTGGGCTCCGTGGGGCCATGTGCCGCGAGGATGGTCTCAGCAGGGGCGTGACCAGGGGAGCAGGCGAGCCCAGCAGCCGCGGTTTGCGGGAAGCGGGGAGGGCCCGGCGGGGGTCGGGAGGGAGTGGCCTCGTGGGGCAGGCCGGGGGCACTCCGGGACAGCAGGGGGCACAGCGAGGGGCGTCCTGTGAGGGCAGGGCCATCCCGAGGGCCGGGCCTGGGCTCCCGGGCCGCCGCCCCCGTGGGTGCGGGAGCCCCGGGGAGCGGGAGGATGGCCGGCAGGAACCGGACACGCGGGGGCGCGCGGGAGGGCGGCGCCGAGTGTCCAGAGACGTGGCGCGGAGGGGCCCGGGTGTGCGGGCGGCGGGCGCCCAGGCTGCGGCGCGCGGGGCGCGGGGGCGCGGGGGGGGCTTGGGGCTTGGGGCTTGGGGCGCGGGGGCACCCACCTGGCTCACGCAGCTGGCCTGGCTCAGGGTGCTGACGGCGCGCATGTAGCTCTGGTTCCGCGAGCGGAACTTGGGGAGGGGTCCAGGCCGTGGGCGCCGGGCCCGTCGCCGGCCGCCGGCAGGAAGCTCGGGCTGTGGAGGCGACAGGCGGAGGCGTCAGGGGCGACGCTGCGCCCCTCTCGGCGGCCGCCGCGCCCACCCGGCCTCCCGGCCCGCACGCCCCACGGGGGAGCGCCGCGCCCGGCCCCCGCCCTGCAGACCGCGGGGCTCGCGGGGCTGAGGCGCGGGGGCGAGGACGGGGCGGGCGGCCGCGCAAACGGGAGCGCCCGCGGCGCCGCCACGAGGCCAACACGACGGCCCGCGCGGGTCCGGGGCCGCCTGAGCCCCAGGGACGCGGGCTGGGCGGGGCCGGGTGAGGGGCGGGGCTAGAGGCGGGGCCGGGGTGGATGGGGCAGGGCCTGGAGGGATGGGGCGGGGCCTGGAGGGACGAGGGGCGGGGCCTGGAGGGACGAGGGGCGGGGCCTGGAGGGCGAGGGGCGGGGCATAGGGGATGGGGCGGGCACGGGGCGGGGCCCCGGGAACAGCCCCGCCCCCGCCCGTTCCCTGCTTTGCCAGGCAGCTCTTAGGGCGCGGGGCTTTCTCCGTGGTCCCCGTCCTCACCGTCTCCGTTAGAAATGGGGCAGCAGAGGAAACACCTTCGCTCAGTTATAAATTCTGATTAAGCAAAACTCATTTATGTAGATTTATAATCATTACTTTGTTAAAATTAGTAAGTTATTTTTGTAGAGTAATAAAATATAACTTATAAATGATAATAAATGTGACCATTTTGCTTTAAAACTGGCGCTGACACTCCCCCCCACGCCACCCTCCCCTCGGAACAGCCGCCGAGGGCGCAGGCGGCCCTGGCTCCGTGGCCTGGGGGCGGCTGGGGCGGGCGGGGCGGGCGGGGCCGGGCGCCGGGCGCTCGGGCTCAGCTGCCGGGAGGATTCGGGCTCCCGCCTGCCCGTCCTCCCCCACCCCCTGGACGGCCCCTCCCCATGGTCCTCCCGCCCCTGGACCCTGCCCACCGCCCTCCCCCGCCCCGGGGCCCCACCCTACGGCCCGCCCCCGCCCCGGCCCAGGCCCGCGGTCAAGGCCGGCTCCCATCAGGAGAGTGTCTGGGACTGACCCGGATTCCCCCGAGAAGGACGGACGCTCCTCTGCCCGCGAGGGGCCCCCGGTGCTGGAGCCAGGCCTGGCCGCCGCCCACAGCCCAGCCCTGCCCCGGGACTGGACACTCTGCGGAGGGCAGAGGGGGGCGTGTTCCCTGTTCCGCCCGCCCCGTGTGCTCAGTGTCCCAGAGCCCGTGCGCCGCGCGTCCACCCTGCGCTGTGTCCACAGCCCGTCCTCAATGGGGACCGAGGCCCAGCAGCACTAGCCGCCCGCCTGCGCCCCCAGATCTGGCTACAGCCGCGTCCCAGAGCAGACGCTGAGGCCACCCCACCCCACGGCTCCCCACGGGAGACCCCCGCGTCACAGGAGGGGCAGGCAGTGTCACAGAGAGGAGTGGGCAGCGCCCCGCGGCCTCTGCGGGACACGGCGGTGGGGGTGCTGTGCAGATCCAGGCACAGGTGGCACAGGTGGGAGGGAGGCGCCTGTCCTTGGGGTGGGGGGCAGCGGCGAAGCCACAGCCTCTGTATCTGCTCACACCCACACATGTTCTTTGCGGAAAAACTAGGCGATCTTGACCAGGAAATAAAATCCAACAGCAAACCAGCCCTCGGGCTCCAGGCGCTGAAGCTGCACACAGCGGGGCCTGGCCACGGCCTTACACCTGCAGCCGCAGGCAGGCTCGCTTGGGCCAGCAAAGCAGGGTCCCTGCACAGGGCACGGAGGTGGACATGGGAGGGCGGAGCGTCAGTCAGGCCCGGAGTCTCGGCTCCTGGACACATGCGGCTAGAGGCCAGCGGCCCACGACTCTGGGAGGCTGGTCAGGCGTCCAGCAGTGCTGTGGGGAGCAGGGCCAGGCAGGGCAGCGCTCAGGTCAGCAGGTGTGGAGGTCTGAAGGTCTCCAGGCCTGTCCGGGAGAGGGAGCCTTCTCTGCCCACGCCAACTGCACACCCCGCCAGGGCAGCGGCCTGCCCACATCTGTCCGTTCTGCTTGATTGGCAGCCATGCAAGCTCAAACTTGATTGGCCCATTTTCAATTCCAAGCTGGTTTCAAAACTGAAGCCCAGTGTCCAGGCGGGAGGGGCGCCCCGACAATCTGCTGGTTCCTGCTGCTGATATGGGGGTTGCCTTCACCCGTCCACCAGGCTGTGGTCCCAGATAAACGGCCAGACACCCCGTCTGGGTGCTGCTGGCCCTGAGGGCCTCAGGCCGAGTGCGTGGACGTGTGCTGCAGCCGTCGCCAGTGACGGCGCGACCTCAGGTAATCGAGAGCTTGGAGAATCACAAATGGGACAAATAAGCATGTTTCTGCCGCAGCGCTAAGCCAGACAGAAGCGCTGTGACCCAGAGAGCTGCCCTGGGGACTCACCCACGGGACACGCAGACCCAGGTGCTTGGCCGCTAGGACTCGAGCAGCCTAGGTGTGTCCACCACAACTGGACAAAGGCTGGCGCTCTGACCCCGCCAGCGACCGGGTCTGTTACATCTTTCAGGGTGAGAGCAGTGAACCGCGCCGGCGTCTACACAACCCTAGACGGGGTGGGCTGCGCGGGACTGGTCAGGCCCCAGCAACGTGCTGTTCCCACACCGTCCTCCAAATATGCACTGGAAGGGCGCCTTCTTCTGTGCTCCCAGCTCTGGGGCCGGTCCGTGGGGCTGGCACAGGCAGGGAAAGGCTGGGGAGAGTGACCTGCAGGAGGGGCCAGCTGGTCCGTGGAGGGCAGCCAGAGTGCAGGGCAGAGCCCAGGGCCCCCCGGCTTGTCTCCACTCAGCGGGTCTGAGGGGTTGTGGCTCTGGCAGGGTCAGAACTGGAAGCTAAACCCCAAGTCTAGCTCCCACTTGGCTCCCACGGGCACCCTTGGGTTTCGAGGGTTCCAAGACGTACTCACTAACTTCTTTTCTGAATTTCTGGCCCAGATCTGGGGCCAGCCCCTGGATGAGGAGAGGAATGACACACAGCCTGGCTAGGAGCACCCAAGGGTGGGGGCAGAGGCCACGGACCAGCACGCAGGGGCCAGCAGGGGCGGAGAAGCGAGACCGTGGCTGTCAAAAGCGCGCCTGACCCGCCACGGCTGCTGCACACCTCGCCTCGGCCATGAGGCGCTGGACCTGGCCCCGCCGGGTTAGGCCCTGCTAAGCTCAGGGGCCAGGGGAGCCCACGATTCTCAGCAGCCAGAGGAGGAGCCTGAAGTGGGGGCCAGTCCTGCTGGTGGAGCTTGGGTCCGGGGCCGCCCTGGGCCCCCCAACTTTCCAACTGTAGCTGCACCCATGTTTCCTCGCTTACGCTTACCCATCCTAATGTCCCCAGAGTCTCCACTCCCCAGGATGAGATGTCGGCTTTGCTCCCCTCGTCAATAACCTCCCTGACCTGACCCCGGAGCCCTCGAGGGCAGCCGTGGGCACACGCCTTCCCACACCGCGTGGCCAATGGGGTCAGGCCACAGGATGGACGTGCGTCTATGCACAAGTCAGGTGGGCTGCGAGTCAGAGTCTGATCTGCGCTGCCGGGAGCTCTGTCCCGTGGGGAGGACGGCGCAGCGACCCCGCCTCCCATGTGCACAGCCGCCCACTGCCCGAGGCGGCCAGCAGAGCCATCCCGTGGGCCTGGCGGGCGTCAACAGACCTGTGCTGTCAGTGGTGGCTGCGGGACACCGCCCCTGACAGCCACAGAGGCGACCCCAAAGTCCGGGACCACGCCTGTCCTGCTTGGCACCCCAGGCTGCAGCCGCCCCTTCCCACGTCCCCGGCCCCAGCCAGGCGGGCCCCACGGACGGGCTGCCTGCAGGAGCGAGGCCCCGGCGGGCGCCCAGGCTGCAGGACTGCGGCCCCGAGAAGGGTGCAGGGAGCAGGTCGGGCGCTTACGTCTGCAGCTCGCCGAGCGGCCTCGGTCCCATGGACACCAGGAGAGGCTCCGGCCGGACGGCGGCCGTGGGCGAAGTGCGGGGGCTGGAGTCCGACTCCCCGCTCTCCTCGTCGCCCATGGCCTTGATGTAGCTCCCGCTCCTCATCCTCCTGCAGGGGATCTCCTCGTCCTTACCCCCCACGGGGTAGCCGCCCCACTCGTCCTGCGGCACCTGGGGAGAGCAGATGGGCGTCAGGCGGGTGCACCCCCCGCAGCCTGCCGGCGCCTCGAGGGCACCCGCCTCACCCATGGGGGGCTCCTGCAGACACGGTCCAGAGCGATGGCCCCGAAAACAGAAGCTGAGAGGCCGCGGTGACCTCCCCCTGAGGAGGGGCTGAAGCTGGGGCACCTGTGGCCATGGGGGGGAGGGGGATGCAGGAGGGGGTTGGCCTGGGGGCCGTGTCTCAGGCCTGTCTGCCCTCAGCCTGCCGTGTGAGAGCCGCTGCCCAGAGTGCCCGCGTGTGGGTCGCCCCAGCCTCTGTGGGACGCGGAGCTCACCCCTGCAGCAAGCACGCTGCCCCCCTGGGCGGGCTCATGAGTAGGGACTGGCATGTGTTGGTCAGAGGGGCCCAGGGTGCTGGGCAGGGCATGGAGCAGGGTGGGGGGCTGTCCACGGGGAGTGAGTGGGGAAGGTTTCCTGGAGGAGGGGTCTGGGGTCTGCCCAGCAGCAAGACACAGGCCCAGCCCCACGCCGCAGGGCCTGGGGGCAGAGTGGGGGTGCTGGCTGGGTGGGGGCTAAGTAGGAGTGGGCCGTCGGGGGGCTGGCTAAGGGGAGTGGGACACAGCCCAAGCCCACCTCCCAGGAAAGACCACTTTCTCACTGGCAGCCTCGGAATTTTTGTGAATTCAAAACATGATTTTGCAAAAAACAGAGATTTCTTTTTTCGGCAGCCTGCAGATGAACTGACAAATACAACCAGCTTGTACTTTTGTTTCTGATTTAAGAAGCCAGTTTTGGGGCTTTGACAGAAGAGATTTCAACAGGAAGAAGGCAAAACAGGCGCCGGCCATGGAGGGGCAGACAGCTGTGCCCGCGCGGGGCCGGCAGGGGCTGGCAGGGGCCGGCAGGGGCCGGCAGGGGCCGGCTGGCAGGGGATGGCCGTCAGCATGCGGCCCTGCGGCCCCCGGTGGATGAAGTGCGTCCCCCGGACTGGCGCCACCGGCCTCTGCTGGTCCTGTCCCGCGAGCACCTGGGCGAGGGGAGTGGTGTTTACAGCCCCTGTGCACACCTGGGCGCCCAGCGCCTGTCCACGCGGCTCTCTTGGTCTAAGTGAACAGCCACCAGCCTGTGGGCCCGGAGCAGGGCCTGGCACGTGGGCAGCAACCCCTCGAGGGCTCCACGGGCACTCTGGATTGGCCTGGGAGCTGCCGGCCACGCAGGCCCAGGGATGCCAGGCTCCTGGGCTCACAGAGACTCCCACGAGGAGCAGCCACGCTGTCCCCTGTCTGGACCCTGGCTGCCTGCAGCCCCTGCCTGGACCCCGCGGCCTGGTGTGTGAACCACCGCTCTGGGCCTGAGCCTTGCCAGACGTCGTGCTAACCACGGGGTGTGGAGGGCGTGCAGGTGAGGGCCTGCCCTCCCCACCCGTGCCTGGAGCACGCTGGGGGTCGTGTGGACACAGGACAAGCTGCCCAGGACTTGGACCCGCGCCTGCCCCTGGCCAGGGAAGGTCTGCCGCGGCTGCCTCATTGCTGCTCACCCAGTTCCTCTGAACATCCGGGGTCGGAGTGGGCCCTGGAGCTGGGGTGCTGTGCCCAAGCTCCCCCTCCCCAGACCCCAGAACGTGGGCACGTGAGGCGCCCACGAGTCCTCGCCTGGTTGGCTCGACGCTCCTGACAGCCTGACCTCGAGCTGGGTCAGCGGGTGGAGACCCCCATGGCCAGCCCCGCGCACCGCAGCCCGCGGCATCCCGGGCCCACGCACTGCCCCCCCAAGCCTATGCACAGCCCGCCCCAGCGGGGCAGCCACATCTCCGGGGTAGGCGGACACGGCCCTGGGGGCGCTGAGCCTCTTCCTGCTGGACGCCGCCCTGGACCCCAAACGCGGGCCTCAGGCCACAGCCAGTTTCTTCTCATCGGGCGGGTGGAGGGGACGCGGCGGGGCCAACCCTGAGCTGTGGCTGGGGGCCTCCAGGTGAGAGCAGCAGCGCCCCCGCTGGTCACTCGTGGGTGTGCGTGGTGGACAGGGCCCCCTCTCTGGGCTCCCCCAGAGCTGTGACCCTCTGGAAGGAGTGGGGGAGGCAGGAGGTGAGGGGCGGCCTCTCCCTGCCGGCGCTGGGCAGAGGCAGCAGTGGTGGGGCCCGTGGAGTCTGGGGCGCTCGGGCCGAGCTGGACGGCTGACCGCCCGCGGCGCCCACATGGGGGAGGCGTGCGCCATGTGCCCGGCCGCCTGGCGAGCATGGTCAGCTCCTCCCTGGGGGAAGGACAGCCCGCCGCGCCGCTGCTGTTGTCTCCGAGGAGATCTGCCCTCAGCGTGGCCAGGGCAGCGTGCCAGGGGCGCAGACCCGGCGGAATGGGCGCGGCCGGCGGGCGGTGACCGCTGCTCCTGGGCGGCCCTGGCCTCGCCGCTGGGGCACCGGTGGGCCCAGGGAGCGGGAGGCACGAGAAACAGGAGGACTCTTGGTCCAGCAGGTTGACCTGGGCACGAACGGCTGCCCCTGAGGCCACGCCCCCGGCCAAGCTGTTGCAGAGGTCACCGCCCACTCCCCAGGGGCGGTGGCACCCCTCCTGCCCGCTGGCTGGGCCCCCCGCTGGGCCACGACTGGCCAGGGCCCAGGCTGCACCCACATGCAGGCCACTCTGCAGATGAGCAGGCGTCACCTTGCCGGGCGCAGGCTTTGCCGCAGGCTCTGCAGCCTTGGCACGCAGGGGCAGCCCTGCTCCCCCTGCCACTGAAAGGGAGAGTTGGGGGGCTGCAGGCCCCGTGGGGGCAGAGCCAGGGTGGACGCAGCCCACCCCACCTGGCCCTTACCTGGAGGTAATGGCAAGACCTCAAGGAAGGCTTGATGTCGGGGTGGGCCAGGGGCTTGTCCAGGTTCAGAGAGCTCTTGCGGTAGGCCTCCTTGGCCTGGCTGACCGTCAGCGTGGACCAGGAGCTGCGCTTCATGTACTTGGCATCCGGTGTCAGGGCGAAGCCCTCGCAGGCCGAGCACTTGACGTCGCTGTTGCTTTTGGAAGTCTTCAGCGAGAGCTCCCCGAAGGGGCCCGGGAGCGGCTCGGGGTAGCAGTGGGCCAGGGGGTCCAGGGGGTGGCGGCTGATCACGCTGGAGGCCCGGTAGGTGCTGTCGCTGTCCAGGTTGTCATCGGAGCTCCACCAGCTGCTCAGGCCTGCCCGGGGCTTGCTCTCGGGCCTGCGCTCCTTGCTCTTGCTCCGCTTGCCGTGCTTGGCGTGGTGCCCATGTGGGGGGTCGTCCGGCCGGCTGTCGCCCTTGGTGCCATTGATGTGGCTCTTGGAGGAGCCCTCCAGCGAGTGGGACTTGGTGAAGAGCTTCTGCACGGAGTGCACCAGGTGCCGGATGCGGCCGGGGCTCTCGCTGCGCGGCTCAGCGGCTGAGGCCCGCTGGTACTGCAGCGTGTGGAAGCCGTCCCGGTGCAGCGGCAGCTGCTTCTCAAACTGGTCCAGCAGGTTGGCCGGGATGCGGTTGGCCTTGGCGCTGGCGTGTGCCATGGTGCCGTCGTCCCGGGGGTCGTGGTGGGCGCTGTAGTGCATGCGTGGGAAGGTGCTGCTGGACATGTGCTCGCCCAGCGCCATGGGCATCACCACGCACTCCGAGTGCACGGAGCTGCGGGGTGAGCAGCGGTGCTCCCGTGGGCAGCTCTCCACCGGGCTGAGCAGGTAGGGCGGCCGGGGTTCCGGCCCATGGTGCAGGTGGTCCGGCACGAGCTCACCGCCGTCGGGGGGCGTGAGGCCACACGTGTGCCCAGAACATAGCTGCGGGGGGTTGCGGCTCCCAGACAAACCCCTCATGTTCCTGGGGGCTGGGGAGCACCTGTCCTCGCTGTAGGGCCGTGTCGGGGACCATGAATAACGCGGGTCTGCGGGGAAAGCAGAGGGGTCAGCACTGGGTGACATCTGCATGGAGCCCAGCAGCAGGCTCAGGCCGGGCCAGCTGCTCTCCACCCGCCTGGATGCTGGCTCTCCCCACACACGCCCCGACCACCCGGCGCAGCCCCACGGGCCTCGGGCTGCCAGCTCCGCTCGTGCGGGCTGTACTGCCCCCTCAGAGCCAGCAGCAGGAGGGGCAGGGACGCTCCCTGTCTGCCCAGCCCTCCCTCAGCCCTCCGGCCACCTCGGCCTCTGCGCTGTTTCCTGCCATGTCCCCGAGCCCGCCCCCTGCTCCCAGTGGGTGCTTCTCCTGTCTTCTCCAAGGTCCCGCTCCAGGGGATGCAGGCTCAGTCAGAGAGAGCCCAAGGGTCACTGCATGTGACCCCAGACCCAAGTCACATGGAGCCCCGAGGAGGGTCACTGTGGGCCCCTCACGTCCAAGGGTGAGACGTCCAGGGCAGGGGCTGGACATTCTCAAGGTGCAACTCGCCAATCCACCCAGAGGCCTCCGAGTCGCCCCCGACACCAGCTCTGCCCTCTTCCCTCCCTGCGTCCACCCAGCCCGCGCCCACTCGAGCCACCGGGCCACCATGCAAGTCCAGGCGAGCCCTGGGCAGTGTGGGCATGGGGAGCGGCCAGTCTTGGTGATTGCGGCAGGATGGGTGCAGGGCCCCGGGCGGATGGGATGCGCCCGCAGGCCCCCGCAGGCCATGGACACAAGACCAGAAAGGGACATGGTTCTCTGTTCCCGAGGCCAGGCAGGACCCCCCACCCCGGGCGCGGGCCTGAGGGGAGTGCGGCCCGGCAGGCTGCCCCTCGGCTGGGCGGGAGCCCCTTGGGCGGGCCCTGGCGGGGCCTCGCGCGGGCAGCCGGAGGCGGCAGAGCAGGGCGCAGGGAGCGTCCTGACCAGCCGAGCCCCCGCGGGAGCCTCAGCAGTTGCGGGACCGCGCTCCCCCCCCCAGCATCCCGGGCACCCAGAGAGCCGCCCTGCCCCGAGGCCCGAGGCCGAGCCCCGAGGCCACAGCGAGACCGTGAGCCCCGCAGCCCACGGCCGCCGCCACGGGTCCGAGCAGGCTGGGCCCGCTGGCCACCCCCGGGCTCCGGCTCGCCGGGAGGACGTGGTGGGGAACCAGGGGCCGCGGGGGGAACCAGAGGCCGCGGGGGGTGGGGGAACCAGGGGCCGCGGGGGGAACCAGGGGCCGCGGGGGGGGGGGGGAACCAGGGGCCGCGGGGGGAACCAGGGGCCGCGGGGGGAACCAGGGCCGCGGGGGGGGGGAACCAGGGGCCGAGGGGGGAACCAGGGGCCGCGGGGGGGGGGGGAACCAGGGGCCGCGGGGGGAACCAGGGGCCGCGGGGGGTGGGGGAACCGGGGGCCTCGGGGAGAACCAGGGGCCGCGGGGGAACCAGGGGCCTCGGGGGGAACCAGGGGCCGCGGGGGGGGGGGGAACCAGGGGCCGCGGGGGAAACCAGGGGCCGCGGGGGGGGGGAACCAGGGGCCGCGGGGGGGGGGGAACCAGGGGCCGCGGGGGGAACCAGGGGCCGCGGGGGGGGGAACCAGGGGCCGAGGGGGGAACCAGGGGCCTGGGGGGGGGAACCAGGGGCCGCGGGGGAACTGGGGGCCGCGGGGGAACCGGGGGCCGCGGGGGGGGGAACCAGGGGCCGCGGGGGGAACCAGGGGCCGCGGGGGGAACCGGGGCCGCGGGGGGAACCGGGGCCGCGGGGGAACCGGGGCCGCGGGGGGAACCAGGGGCCGCCGGGTCTGCGCAACGCGGGGCGCCTGCGGGGTGCTCCTGCGCGGGGGCGCGGGCGAGGCCGGCGGGTGACCAGGGGACCCCCCGGCACGCGCCCGGCGCCCGGTTCAGACCCGCCCCTCCGCAGGCGCCCCCCGCGGGGCGGAGCCCACAGGCCCGCGGCGACCCCCGCCCTGCCCCGCGCACCCCCAAAGCTCCCCCGCCCCCGGCCCCCCGCGGCCCCCCGGGTCCCACCACAGCGGGAGCTGAGGCGCTTCGCACAGGCGCGGACACCGGCGCCCGAAGACTTGTCCTGGGCCTGCTCGGGCCGAGGGGGAACGGGCCACGCTGCCCCCGAGGACAGCGACGGGCGGAAGGGACACCCCAGCCGGTCAGGCTGAACGTGGGGCTGGGCGACCCCCGGCTGCCGGCGGGGGCGGGGCCACAGCGGAGGCGGGGCTTCCGGGGTGGGCGGTGCTTTCGGGTGGGTGTGGCTTCCGGGCTGGGGGTGTGGCTTCCAGGGGTGGGGCGGGCTTTCGGGGTGGGGCGGGGCTCACGGTGGCGGGTGGCTTCCAGGTGGGGCGTGGTTTCCGGGGGTGGGGCGGGGCCCGCAGTGGGGGCGGGGCTTCCGGGGTGGGGGCAGGGCTGTCGGTTGGGGCGGGGCTGCCGGGTGGGAGGAGCTGCCGGATGGGGCGGGGCTGCCCGGTGGGCGGGGCTTCCGGGGTGGGGCGGGGCTTTCCGGGTGGGGGCAGGGCTGTCGGTTGGGGGCGGGGCTGCCGGGTGGGGGGAGCTGCCGGATGGGGCGGGGCCTACCGGTGGGCGGGGCTTCCGGGGTGGGCGGGGCCGCGGGGGCGGGGCCGGGGGCGCAGGTGGGCGCGTGTCCCCGCGGCTCCGCGCACAGCTCACCCCGCGCCGGCCGGGAGCCCCCGAGGCGCAGCCGCTTCCCCGCCCGGCTCATTCCGGCCTCGCTGACCGGCCGTGGGGCCGACTGCCCGCGGCGGCGCCCCTCGGCGGGGACGCTGCGCCCACAGCACCGTCGCCCGGTCCGTCCCGGAGCCCCGGAGCCCCGGAGGCCCGGCGTCCTCGGGACACTCGCGCGGGCCGCGGCAGCCTCGCGGCGTCCCCAGGGCGCGCACGCCTACCTAGGTCCTCCTCCGCCGGCCCCGGAAAGCTGATGCCCGGCTGGGCCAGGTCCCCGCCCTCTTCCTCTGCAAGACAGAAACAGGGTCGCTCAGCGCGGGCCGGTCACCCGCGCCGCCCGCAGCGGGCCCCGACGCCCCCCACCCGGCTCTGCAGACTCAGGACAGCGCGCCCGCCCGGGGTGGCCATGGCAGCGCCCTCGGGAGCGAGTGACACGGGCAGTAACCATGGCAGTGACCACGACAGTGAGTGACCACAACAGGGACTGTGGCAGCAACCACGACAGTGAACGACCATGGCAGTGACCCCGGCAGTGATGGCACTGAGTGGCCATGGCAGTGAGTGGCCATGGCAGTGACTATGGTCGTGACCACAGCAGTGAATGACCACGGCAGTGACCATGACCCACGTGGTGCTGACCTGGCAGTGAGTCCACGTGGTGCCAGCTTCTTGCTGGACTCAGCTTGACCAGACACTGCCTGCACTGCACAAAGCCTGCCCTCCCCACCACCTTCCCTCTAGGGCGCGGAGGCCCTGTCCAGCGGGGCGCACAGCCTGTGTCATCTGGGTCAGCTGTGTCCACAGACGAGTCTGCTCCTGCCTGCCCGGGCTCACCCCTGGGTGACTAAGTTTCCTCGAAACTGGTGAATCGGGGCTGCGGCCAGCCCTGCCCCGGCCTCGTCTTTCCAGGCCGTCTCCCCCACTCTCCGTGAGACTCCCCAGGCCGCAGGTGGTACGGCAGGCCCCGGCCAGGCTGAGAGCGACAGCCCGGGTCCCAGCCCCACAGCTCCAGTGGCCGTCACACACGTGCGGGCAGCTGTGCACTCCTCCAGGTGCCCTGTGGTCAGACAGGGGAGGAGCATGGCCAGGCGTCCTGTGCCCCCCAGGCAGGGCGGCTGCCCTTCAGCCAGGGAGCCAGTGTTCAAGCTGCCCAGCACCACCTCTACCCCCTCACCCCTGCCGGGCAGTTCCAGGCCTTGCCTGGGGTGGGGCTGTCCCGGTCAATCTTGGAAAGTGAACACTAGCTCTAAGCCCCAGCAGTGCTGCCTGAGGAGGCGGCCTCCTGGTTCTTGGAGGTGGGGGTGCAGGAGAAGCAGGGGGCAGGAGAAGGAAGCAGTGGGGGGCGGGAAGATAGGGCAGGAGGAGGGCTCAGTTGGGGGCAGGAGCAGTGAGGGGACCAGCAAACACCTGCTGGCTGATGCACGCTGCACACAGCCCCCCGTTCCCGTCCCCCCTGAGTCCTGGGGTCAGCCGCTCCAGTGGGGGCAGCAGAGCTGAGGGGGAGGCCGCGCTCTCTCAGCCCATGCCCACTCAGACCCCGGGACGCCCCTGCCTCTGTAGCACGGGCTCCTGGGGCGGCAGAGCCTGGCCTTTCCAGAGACCTGCCCGTGACCCTGGCTGGCTCAGAGGAAAGGGCTCACGCACAGGCCGCTCAGCCCCCGCGCCTGGGCTGCCAGTGCCCCCTGCTGCGTGGTGGGGGCAGCACCCACACCGGGGATGGGTCGCAGGGCTTCCCAGTGCAGGGACTGTCCAGCCCCTGAACCCTGCACCAGCTGTCCCCGCCGCGCAGGCAGGGGGCTCCCCAGGGATGTCTGCACCCCACACGTGACCACTCAGCCCTCCGCTGCATCCCCGCGGCCCAAGGCCTCCAGCAGCCTTGGATCCAGGCTGGACCCTTTTCTCCAAAGAAACCCACACAGACGCCGGGACTGAGGGAACCGGGATCCAGGCCGGCCGGGGAGCGAGGGCCACCTCTCCAGCCTGAGGCCCTGGAGGCCTCTCCGCAGACCGCAGGCCCAGGGCAGGGAGCTGGCCCTGGGGAAGGCCTGCCCCGCAGCCACCGCACAGCCCCAGCCGGGAGGGAGGGGCTGGGACGGGCCGGCACTGCCCAGCCACCCCGCCCCCAGCCGCAGCCTGGCCCCTGCACCGCCACTCGCTCGGTCCGCGCCGGGCTCAGGCGGCCCAAGGAGAGGCGAGGTCTCGGCGCCGCCCCAGGGAGCCCAGCCCCTGAGCCCGCGGGCCGCCGCGCACGTCTAGATCCTTCGGCCCTTTGGAGTTTACTGTGGAAGGACGCTCGGGCCGCGCCTCCGCCGTCCCCCTAATGCCAGGATTTGAAGCTGCTTAAATGCAGGATTCATTTCTGGCCGGGAGGACAAAGGCCTTGATGGCGCTGGCCGCGCCCCTCCCGCCCGCAGCTGGCCCGGGAGAGCTGCGCGCCCGCTGCCGGCGGCTCCGAGGCCCCGAGGCCGCGCGCTGCGCCCCGCGCCGGACCCAAGGCCCGTGTCCGCCGGCCCCGCTTTCCTGCCGGCGCCTCCGCGGACGCCCAGCGGCGGGGCCCGCGGGGCCACGCTGGGCGGGGACGGCCTCGGGCGGCCTGGCCCGCTCCCCGCGCCCCTGCCAGGCGCCTCCCGCCCGCGGCCCCCGGGGCCCGTCCACCGCGGCCTCCCTCCCCGGAGCCGGCCCTGTGCCGCGCGGGGCCCCTGCCCCGCAGCCCGCGCCGCCGGGGATGGGCCCGGCTCCGAGTTACGGGACATTCCAGAAGGTTCCTCACCCGCCGGAAACTCCGCGGCGGTGCCGGGCGCTGTCCCCGCGCACGTGGCCCTGCGCCGGCCCCTCCGCGGGCGTCTTCCCTGGACACTCTCCGCAGATCAGCCCTTCGGCCGCGAAGCCGCCTCGTCCGGGCCGCCCGGCCGCTGCCCCCGCGCCCGGGCCCCGCGCCGACCCCCTGCCCCGGCCGGGCCGGCCTCGCGCTGCGCGGGTCCGGGGGCTCGTCCGCTCGCGCCAGAACCGCCACAGCCAGCCCGCCGGGCCGCGGCTTCGGGGGCGCAGGGCGCGTGAGCAGCGCCCCAGGCGCTGGTGCCCGGCGGCCTCCGCCCTGGCCGGCCCGTGCCGGCTGCCCGCCCCCTCCACAGGGGCGCCTGCTGTGGACACGGTGTCAGGGTTCCCGTTTTTATACAAAAGGTGGGCACACTTTAGGGACCCCCGCTCCAGCGTGCCCTCTCCCCAACCAGTCACACCCACCCAGGCCTGCTTTCCAAACAGGTCCGGCGCCGCCCTGGGGCCGCTGGGCGGCTGTGGCTCCACTGACCAGGCCTCGCCAAGCTGGGCAAAGGGGAGCCCACGGGAGGACCAGCGTGAACCCGCCGTCCAGAACCCGGCCTGGAGGGACCGGCGCCACCCAGGCGGACTGTGGCGTCCGGGTCCTCTCCTCCCCGGCCCCTCAGCCGCTGGTGCAGCTTCTGTCCGCAGAGCCGACCCCAGGCCTGGATCGGGCAGGCGAGGGTGCCCCTGCCCCAGGGCTCCCCCAGGCCCTGCCGAGAGGCCCTGGGTTCGGGTTCTGGGGGCTGTGCCACATCTGCCCGACACGGCCAGCCCTGGCGCCCTTCTGCGCCCTGCTGTCCACACGGCCGCGAGATCCAGGCCCAGGGTCCGGATGCGCTTGGGCAGACACGGGCGGAGAAAGATCACTTGCTCGGACTGGCCCCAGGGCCGTGGGGACAAGAAGGAGCCACGTGAGGAGACCAGTGTGAGCGAGAGGCCCGGGGGGGGGGGGGGCAGCACAGCCTCCTCCTACCTTGGCGTTGGGCTTTGCTCTTTCCCTGCGAGGCCCGCCGGCCCCTCCTGCCCCTTCCCTGTGGGCCCCCGCCAGGGGGCGCCTTAGCAGGGCAGCTTCTGGGCCCAGCGGCCCTGCTCCAGCCCGGCCTGTTTGGCCGCGTGTTCACCCACGAGGGACGCGACTTCGGGTGTTTAGTTGGAAATGACTTTAACCGACATCCTTCCTCTTCTCTCCAGCGCCCTCTGACCGCATGACGTCCCCTCCGAGGACGGCCGTGCCCGCGGTCGCAACTGGTCTTGATGCAGCGGCGGCAGAAATGATTCTGAGCGGGCAGGTTTGGGGGTCCCGGGTGCCCCTCACCTTACCCTGAACAGACCTGGCGCCCAACACAGGAGGGACTTGTCTCAAGCCGGCGGGAGGCGGCTCCCGGGATTCGCACCTGTAAGCAGCGCTGGCCGGGCCTGCTGGACGCGGGGCTGGGCCTGCCGCTGGCCAGGCTTGCGCTCGGGAGGGCTGTGCCTTGGGGGGTGCGCCTGGCCTGGCCGGGATGGTCTGTTCTCCGGCTTCCTGCTAGGGTTTTCTTCCTGTGTGCGCTGCCCTTTGATAGCTAAATTCAGTTCTGGGACTTTGGCCTTTTGTTTGTTCTGCTGGTTCTGGTCTAATTAGAAATTCTAATGGCAGTGATGGGTTCCCCAGTCACTTCACGCTTCTCGTCAGGCTGGCCCTGATCTCCACCTGGGGGTGCAGCCAAGCCTGGAGCAGGGATGGTGTCAGTTAGCAAAGCTGGGCCTGGGGCCAAGGGGGAGAAGCTGATCAGCGACCGGTAACTGCCGGTGGCCTTAGGACTGGGTCAGAATTGTTGGAGCGCTTTTATCTGGATTGAGTTTGAAAAGGTTTGCTGCTGGGGTTTTTGTCTACACCGTCTGCTTGGGGCATATTTGCCGTCTGCATTCTTAGAACTGTTTGACTAGGTAGAAGCTGAGACCTGGCCTCCGCCCACAAAGAGGGCCTGTGTGGGGGTCCCGTGAGACCCTGGGGCTCGGGTGCCGGCTCCGGCTGGAGATGGGATGTTTACTTTGATTTTGTTCTTTCAGCATCTTGCAGGACGTCCAGGGCGCGAAGGCCGGACGCTGAGCCCGGACTGCTCAGCCTGGGCCTCCTGTGCAGCTGCTCTGGCTGAACTCACCTTTCCTGTTGCCAGCCTCAGGCTTGCAGGGTGCCCAGCGCAGCTTGGATTTCTGCCAGCAACACTCCGTGTGTTTTAGGATCTGAGACTGTTGCTGGAGCTATGGAGAAAGCTGCAGTTCTGAGACCCTCCATGCGGTATAAAGGAGCACAGGGACCGTCTGCTTCTGTCCCCCTCACCCTGTCCTCTTGGCCTCCCAGGGGTGACCGCGGCAGAGGTGGTGAGAAATGCAGCAGAAGCGGGTTTGAGCGCCTCGAGCAGATCTGGTCCGGGCGATTTGTGGTGAATGGAGACTAATTTCTAATCTAGCAGGTTGTTTTAAAACGCGCTCGTAGGGTGTATCAGGCACAGTGTTTTCTCTTGCGGCTGCGCTACTGGTGCTGGGTACAGGAGGGCCTTCAGATGCTGGGCAAGACGGGAGTCTGAAAATCCAAACTTTTCTTTTCTTTTTTTTTTAGAGAAACATTTTTTTTTTTAAGATTTATTTATTTATCCACACAAGAACTGGAGTATAGGCCAGATGCGTGGGACTCACCTGAGACACAGCGGGGAACAGAACAGGCAGACTGACGAAGTACACTGCTGAGGGGAGCAGCGGGGAGGCAGGAGAGGGCCCAGCGCCATGTGGGTAGGACCTTTGCCCGCCGGCTGGGATGGAACCCACGCTGCAGAGGCTGCGGGCAGCTTCACAGCGCTGCACTCAACTGCCTGTGCCACCAGGGGAGGCCCCAACGTTTTCTTTCAAAGAAAAAACTCAGCGACGAGATCACACTAAAGGGTATGGTTTGGCTGCAATGTTGTTCTGCTGAGCTGAGCCAGAGCCTTCAGAGAAATTGAATATTTTTGTTGTTCTTGCTGTTTTCTAATATTTATGGCAAAGCTTCCCAGAATCTGAGTTGAAGGGAGAACTGGGTACTCTTTCATTTGATTGATTAAAAGGGACCTCTGGAGCCTCCGAAGAGCTCCTGAGACATGGGAGAGATTCCCCGTCCTCATGGGAAAGAGGTTAGCTGGACGGGACCTACTTGGTGTTTACCTGGTAAGCTGGAACGTACTGGAAGGCCTGTTGCTCGGGAGAAAGGCATAACTTAGGCAGGTGCACACACGTTAACGCTGGTGGGCTGAACCTGGTATAAAACCTGTAAGTGCCTGACATGTGAACTGTCAGGTCTGACTATCGTCCTGCAGTGCTGTTGGCTGTTTCCACAGCTGAGCGTCTTCAGAAAGTGTTTCTGGAGAAATTAATAGCAGAGAGACCTCAGCGCTTTCCAGCCATGGGAACCGCAGAGCAAGGGTCTCCTGCGAGGGGCTGCACGGGCTGTGGGGAGGAACGAACTCTTTTAGGTTCTGTCTGAAATATCCTGGGTTTTTTTTGTATTTTGTTTTGATGCAAAGAAAATCATCCTGTCTGGGCTGACCAGGGTCTGCGGCAACATCCGGTGTTTGTAAGCGGAACTGACCCACGTTTGCATTTTCTCTCTCCCTTTCTCTCTCTCTCTTTGCCATTATGGGAAAAACAAAATGATAATAATTTTCATTACTCATGAAAATGGGTCTGTTTCTGCATAATTTCAACAGGGAATTCTGTCTCCTAGAACTGGAGAATTGAAAGCATGTTTCATAACGTGGCCTTGATTGAACTTCCAGGAGTTGAACTTGAGCTGAGCCGAGAGGAGGACTCGCCAGCGGCCTGGAGGGCCCAGGGGCCGGGTGTTCTGGGAGGGGGGTGGGGGGCTGCGCTGCCTTGGCAAGTCCAGGGTCGGGAGGACGGGCCTGGACCCTGCCGCCCACACCCTCACTTCGCTATTTTTCCTTCAGACCTGCAGATTATAATTTCCTTTTCCTTTGCGGACACCTGCATTCTTCCTGTGGTGAGCTCAGGTGCGCCGGGCTGTCTCTGTGGTGGACTTTTCCCTCAGTTACTGCTGTTTCATCTCCAGGATCTCTGCTCAATTGTTACGATTTCTACCCCTTTACACTCTCATTTTGTCCACACGCTCTTTTGCCACGTCCCTTCCATTCTGGGAGCGGGACTCGAGCAGCTGTTTCCAGACCTTTGGGGGTGCACCCTGGTTCCTCCGCTCGGGCCGGCTCCTCTGAGGCTGAGCCTGCGCTGCGGGGTAACTACAGGGACGCTCTGCATGGGCCGGGCTGCTGGGCCGCTACGCAGTCAGCTCAGAGGCCTCCCGCCTGCGTGCTGGTGAAGGCTGTTCTCTGTGGTGTGTGGCTGTGAAGTTTTGCCCTAAGCTGTGTCCACCTCGGATCCAGGCGCTGTGGAAAAAGCCCCAGAGAATAGACAATGAAAGCTGCTTCCAAGGAGCCATCCAGCCCCACGAGCAGGCGGCCAGTGGCCAGGAATGCCCAGAGGGGCCGAGTCTCAGCAGGTCTTTGTAAACGTGGACGCTAGCCGGCGGTACGTGCGAGGTTCGAAATTCTCCCACACGAATGAGTGTGGGGTGGGGGGCGGGGGTCAGGGATGGTCATGACTGTATCGTTTTGGTTTTGACCAGCACTTTCCTATGAGGCTGCACCGCTGCACCTCAGGAACTGAGCGGTGCGGGAGAAGGTGCCCCCCTGAACGGGCACAGGACGCAGGCGCCTCCGTCCTCAGGAAGCAGCAGCCTCCACTGAACCTGGACGGCAGGGGCAGGGTCACCCCACAGCTGGACATGCATCTCCGCACAGAACAGCCCAGTCTGCATGTGTCCACCTGCATGTGTCCACTGCTGGGCCACATTGGGCACAGGGCTGGGCCCAGGGCGGCCCCCCTCAGTGGGATGGATGGACAGGGGATGGGGTGTGGCGGGGTGCCCTTGGTAGGGACACTCAGCCTACGGTGAAACACAGGTGCCATAGACCAGAAGGGTAGACTCGCCAGGGTCCGTGGACTTGACGCGGCTGTGGCATGCGGCTGCTGGGGTCCCCCACGGCCCGGGCCTGTGCTCTCTCCTGCGCCTCAGGGCTCCCATCTGCCTCCCTGGTAATGGGACCCAAGGCCACGCTGGGGCCAGAGGTGCCGCCGACTCAGTTCCCGAGACACATGTCTTTGTAGAGCAGAGGGAGACATGGGCACAACCACCCACATTCAGCAAGAGAAGACACACAGAGACTCCACCCCCTCAGGCGCGACGCCTGGGGGACGCTGCCGCCCGCTCCACCGCTGGCCCTGGCCGCCAAGTCGCATGCGACCCTCTCGCCGGTGCTGTGATGTCCTGCAGGCACACAGGCCGGGGTGGACTCCGCTCTGTTCCCCAGTCACGCACTGAAGGCAGCGGAGGCCACCTGGCTGGCCTGCGTGGGGGCCACCTGGACATGGACGGAGCATGAGGCAGCAGTCTGGTCTGCGGCTGACCTTGACCCCCAGCTGGAGGGCACCTGGGCCTGGGTCTCACCATGAGCGGGTGAGCAGGGAGAAGGGCCGGAGGTGGCACGATCCCCATCACCCTGAGGTGGGGGCCGCAGGACAGGATGCTCTGAGGTCACGCCGTGGGGAAATCCATGTGCGAAGTGACTTTGCCAGACCTCCCTGCTGGCCGCCAGAACACAGGAGTCACCTCCACTCTCCATGCCTGGCCTCCCCCCGCAATGCTCCTGCCGTGCTTGCTGCACCCCAGTCTCAATGTGGAGCCTCGGGCAACGAGGTTGTCCAGAGAGCTGTGGAGCGATAATCAGGCTGACAGCAGGCCCAGCCCATGGGGAGCCAGTCGCGTGGATGTGTCCTCCGAGGTCCCAGGTCACGCCTGTGCTCCAAGGTCCACTCAGACGGTGGCCACTTTCCCTCCACAGCAGTATTTCTAGGGTTTCCAGCCTTGCCCAAGGAAATAGTCATGAATAAGCACCTACATAAAAGCATGAATATATTCATGAAAGCGTAATTCATATTACTAAAAAGATTAAAAACAGCTTAAATTTTCATGGCGGGGAGATTAATCCAAAACCTCGCGGCTCCCACAATAGTGGGGTCACACAACCACCCGGGCCCTCTGCACGGGCAGGGTCGAGATCCACAGGGGTGGACAGGCCCTCGGGGCCGTGCCAGTGGCCACGCCTGAGCCCCCAGGGGAGAGCCGGGCATGGAGATTTAGTAGTTTGCATTTTAATGGGAAAATTACAATGTCGCTTCCAATTCAAGAGGACAAATAATGTCCACCCACAGTAAGATATACGTAAATAGTGCAAACAGCTTCCAGGTCACTAACAGCGCCCCGAGGCAGCGCAGAGCAGCCGGCTGGTCCCCCAGGCCTCTCGCGAGCCGCTGACCTTCGATGGGCACGCCCGCCAGGTCAGGGCCCGGGCGCCCTCGGGTCTGGGCCATCGTCCCCTTTGGCTTGAAGCCGAGGAGGCGGCGGCCTCGCCAGGTGCCCGTGGTGGGCAAGGAGCTGAGTGGTCTGAGGAGCGCAGGGCGCGGCCGGCTGGGGTCAGGGTGGGCGGTCGGGGTGCTGCTCACGCGCCCGCCAGCGAGGTCAGAACGGGCGCATCCGGAGCGCAGCAGCGCCTGTGTGCACGGCACAGCAACGCGAGGGTTTCTAAAACGGGCAAGTGGGCTTTTTTTTTTTTTTTACAAAAAGCATATTTTATTTTGATCCCTTTAGAGTTCTCCAGGCAACCTTAGTTTATTTTGGATTTCATGCTTTCTCTCCCTTCGGAGTGAGGGCGGCAGGTCCGAACTGACCCCTCACCCGACCCTGGCCGACCCCTCACCCGACCCTGGCTCCACAGTGCCCACTGGCCTGGCCGTGCCCCTCCCTGCAGGGGCCTCTCCTCCGTCCCGGCCACGCCCCTCGGCCTCTCTGTTCAGGGGAACCACTGGGCCCGGCCCTGCTTCTCTGGCTTACGTCCTCCTCAACCCCCGGGCTGGGGCTTCCTTTCTTCCGCTCAAGTGCAGCCTCACTTTGAAGCACAATCACGTGCATCCAGTGGCAGCAGGACCCACGGTGGCCAGGCCAGAGGGGGTGGCCTGCGGCACCCCCATCACGGCGGCAGGCCTCTGCCTTGCTGTGGTATTTCCCGACTCCCACCAAACACCCGACCGTTTTAAGGTCCTAGAAGACAGCTTGGTTGGAGCAGAATTCTGTTTTCTCTCCCAAATTAGCTGAATTCTTTAGTTCCTAAGCAACACTAATTTTTTCTAGAGTGCCTGGCACATGTTGAGAACGCAATACGCCAGTTATCTCTACCAGCCCTCCCAGAATAGCAGCCAGAGGCCCGCTGCCCCGGCACACCCCCAGGCAGGGCCCCTCAGCGCCGGCCCATGTCTCAGGGGGCACCAGGAGGCCTGCGCCCCCACCCTGCCCAGGCAGCCCCGGCCCTGCTGCTCAGGGCGCGCCCCCAGATGACACATTCCATGAAGTCACAGAGGAGCGCGGAGGTTTCCGTGTTCAGAGCCGCTTGTCGGAAAGTCTCGATGTTCCAGCATGAAAGGCAGCCCACGGCCCCTCCGTGCAGGCAGACCTGCTCTCCGTCCTGCCTTGTGAGGGGGACAGGGGTTCCCGCCTGTGCCTGCAGCGGGTGGGGCCTCTGCGGCCCACGCGCCGGGCCGGCCCAGCCGAGT